>NW_024412395.1:2561004-2682045 GCF_014898765.1 Herpailurus yagouaroundi | reverse complement strand
TTCCTTCCTTCCTTCCTTCCTTCCTTCCTTCCTTCCTTCCTTCCTTCTTCCCTGCCTCCATCCCTCTCTCAGAATTATGTCATTGTTTAATTTTAAACATTTGGATCAATGTAGCTATTAAATTTACCTAGTTAAAAAAATGTGCTGTGGTGCAAGAAGAAACTTGCCTGTCTTTTTTTATCTTAAAAGTGGAGCAGAATTATTTCAAGTTGTAGTATATTTGTCAGAGGAAATTTGGTGAGGTCCATTTGCATGTGTCTTGAGAAGGAGGGCAGGCTTAGCTGTGTGTTGTCTAAACCTTGGAATGGTCATTTATGAAAAAAATTATATAAAAAGCAGTTAATAGTAATAGGGTAGCATCTTCTGGGTCTGTGGGAAATTCCTTATATGCAAATGTGCTGTGTTTTATAAATTAGATTCTAAGTGAATTCAGATATTGTTTCAAAGTCACTCAATGGCTCTCAGCTTCCACTGTTGTCCTTGAACAGGAGAGATGTTTAAACTATTGTGCATAGTGTTTCCAGGGCCCACCTGAGAACCCAGTCACCATTTAGGACTTTGTGTTTAAGAGAAAAATAAGTGTTTTTCTCATTGAAGGGAAACATGTGCTTAGGAAATCTTGTGCCTCTAACAGCAGCCACCCTTAGCAGTCCCAGAAAGAATGACCTTTCCTCTCATTTCTGTCCCTCATGCCCTTATCTTGCATCTGCAACAGCCACAGAGGCATAATTAGGTCAAGAGATGGTTTTGGAAACACTTTTCCCAGTGTGGGGGGCTACCTTTCCAAATATAGTTTGTTTTGATTTGTGTGGATGCCTGGGAACCTAAGGACTGTGGGTATATTAAAAAGGCTCAATTTTTTTTTTCTTTCCAATTTCAGCTTTTACCGTTATGTCTTAGAACCAGAGATTTCTTTCACTCCAGACAATAGCTTTGCTAAGGGTCCAATAGCAAAATTTTTGGATATGCCACAGTCTCCTCTGTTCACCCTGAATTTGAACACACCTGAGAGTTGGATGGTGGAGTCTGTCAGAACACCATATGATCTTGATAATATTTATTTAGAAGAGGTAAGAATATCATTGCTTCTATGTATATAATCATGTGTACAACCTTTTTTTAAGAAGTGGTGGTAGTTTCTGACTGAACAGAATGGATCTCAGTCAGGCAGGACTCTGAGATGTCCGTGTTCATGTGTGATTGTATTTTTAACAGCTTCATTGAGATTTTTTCACATATCATAAAATTTACCCTTTTAAAGTATATATAGTTCAGTAGTTTTAGAATATTCACAAATTTTGCAGTCATCACCACTAGATAGAAACCCCATACCCATTAGCAGTCACTTCCCATGCCCCCTGACCCCTGGCCACCACTAATCTACATTCTATCTCTATGGATTTGCCTGTTCTGACTTTTCATCTAAAGAGAATCATACATTTTTGTGACTGGCTTCTTTCACTTTAAATTATTATTTTCAGGATTCATCAATGTTGTGGCATGTATTAGTATTTAATTCTTTTTTATTGCCAGGTAATACTGTATGGACATACCATGTTCTATTTATCCATTCATTGATAGACATTTGGGTTGTTTCCACTTTTTGGCTATTATAAATAGTGCCGCTGAGAACATTCATGTCCCAAGTTTTTGTAGATGTGCTTTTATTTCTCTTAGAATTGGTGGATCATATGGTAATTCTACGTGTAATTGTTTGAGGGATTGCCAGACTGTTTTCCAAGGGTGACTGCACCATTTTCCATTCCTGCCCATGATGTTGAACATTTTTTCATGTGTATATTGGCTATTTGTATATCATCTTTGGGGAGAAATGTCTGTTTAAATCCTTTGCCTATTTTAAAAAATTTGCTTACCATTTTGTGGAGGGAGTCATAAGAGTTCTTTGTATATTCTGGAAACAAGTCCCTTATCAAATATATGGTTGGTAAATAATCTCTTTCATTTTCTTAGCTATCTCACTTTCTGGAAAATGTCCTCTGAAGCACAAATATTTCTAATCTCAATGAAATCTAAATGACCTTTTCTTTTGTTGCTTGTGCTTTTGGTAGTATACCTAAGAAACCAACGTTTAACCCCAGGTCACAAAGATTTACTCCTGTGTTTTCTTATAAGACTTTCAAAGTTTTAAACTCTTACATTGAGGTCTTTTATTCATTTTGAGTTCATTTTTGTATATGATGTGAAGTACGGTTATAGCTTTATTCTTTGCGTGTGAATATCCATTTGTCACAGCACCGTTTGTTGAAAAGACTGTTCTGTCTCCACTGAATAGTCTTGGTACCTTAGCCAGATATCTGTTAGCCCTAAATATGAATTCAATTCTGGACTCTCAGGTCTATTTCCTTGATTTGTGTGTCTGTTCTTAGGCCACACTTGTCTTATTGTAGCTTTGTTGTGAGTTTTGAAATTGGTAAGTGAGTTTTCCAATTTTATTCCTCATTTTCAAAATAGTTTTGACTGTTTTGGGTTCTTTGCATTTTGGAATCAGCTTGTTAATATCTGTAGAAAAGGCTGTTGGGATTTTGATAGAGAGTGCATTAAATTCCTAGATCAATTTGAAGAATATTACCATCTTAACATTAAGTTTTCTGATCCATGAACATGGGTTGTCTTTCCATTTATTTAGGTCTTTAATTTCTTTTAACAGTGTTTTGTAGTTCTTATTATACAGGCCTATAAAAGATCATGTCATCTGCAAATAGAGGTAGTTTTATTTTTTTTCTTTCCAAACAAGATGTCTTTTAAATTTTCTTGCCTAATTGGGAAATATTTAAGTTACCAGTTCAGTCTCTTTTTGTAGATTTCTTTAGATTTTCTATCTTGCCTTAAGTCAGTTTTGTGTCTCAGGAATTTATCCCTTTTATCTAGGTTACAGCTTGTTGGCTTACAGTTGGTTATAGCATTTTCTTACAGTGAGTTGGCTCTTCCTCTCTTTTTTTGTGGTCAGTCTCACTAAAAGTTTGTCGGTTTATTGATATTTTTGAAGAACCAGCTTTTGGCTTTGGTGACTTTTCTGCTTTTCTGTTCTTTTTTTTCACTCATTTTCATATAACTTAAGGTAAGTGGTCCTTTTCCCCCAGTCCATTTTCAAAGACCGAGAGCTCACAAGAGTTGTTTGCTGATGTCTCTTCATAGCCCTCACTCTCTGTACCTAGTTCAGAGTGTATTAACGAAGGAATCAAAACGTATGGTCTTTACTTACAAGGAGCTTACAGCATCTCAGGGCCTCCTTCCTTTCTAAGACATCTGTCTCTGTGTCTACCCTAAATATATTCTACAATTGAAGCCTGTTTGCTCATTCTGTCTTCTTCAGAATTGGGAGAACAGGAACTTGAAGGTAGTTATTAGAGAAATTCTCAGCCCTCTTATCATTAGAGTGAAGAAGAATCCCTCAGGTGCTAAGTTAGGGGTGAGTGTTGTGTACACACTTGCCTTATTCCCTGCCTCAAACTTGTCTACCGTATTTATAACAAACAGGAAGTGGAGTTGTTGCCCTTGAAGAATGAACTTTTGCTGAGGAGATTATAAAATGGCCACAAAAAGCACTAAAGAGCAGTGCAAGTAGGCACAGAACAGATGCAGAGTAGCTCTCTTCCATGTCCTTAGAATTTTTGCTGTTCTTTCCTAGACTTTCTCTAGTTTCTCTGTATCCACTAAAAACACAGAGCCTAGGACTTGGTGCTTTTGTGGAGGTGTACTCCTTAGCTTTCCTTATTAAACTTTTATTTTTTATTTATTTTTAAAAAAAAATTTTTTTTTTTCCAACGTTTATTTATTTTTGGGACAGAGAGAGACAGAGCATGAACGGGCGAGGGGCAGAGAGAGAGGGAGACACAGAATTGGAAACAGGCTCCAGGCTCTGAGCCATCAGCCCAGAGCCCGACGCGGGGCTCGAACTCACGGACTGTGAGATCGTGACCTGGTTGAAGTCGGACGCTTAACCGACTGCGCCACCCAGGCGCCCCCTTATTAAACTTTTAGAATTTAGTGTAGCAGTAATATTAAGCTCCAAATAGTGTGTTATTAGCATTAGATAGGATGACAGAGCCAAGTCTGAACCAGCTTGGGATAAAAAAAATCAGCCAAAGCCAGGCTGTCCCAAGACCTTGCAATTATATTATATATTCTGCAAGGAATCAGTAATAATTTAGGCAGTTGGTGTGGAACATGAATTTTATGCCATTATGGAGCCCTCAAATACATTTGGATATTTGGATTTAGAACAGCAATATTTTGGGGCACCAGAGTGGCTCAGTTGGTTAAGTGTCCGACTTCGGCTCAGGTCATGATCTTGCAGTTTGTGAGTTCGAGCCTGGCATTGGGCTCTGTGCTGACAGCTCAGAGCCTGGAGCCTGCTTTGGATTCTGTGTCTCCCTCTCTCGCTGCCCCTCCCCTGCTTGTGCTTGCTCTCTCTCTCAAAAAAATATTTTTTAAAAAATTAAAAAAAAAATAGCAGTCTTTTCAGCTATATCCTAAAGGCCAAGATAAATTTACATTTTTTCTCTGCGGTTTCTCACTGTTTTTCATTATTTTTTCATTTTCTCATGGAAGTTAGTCCTGGTAGTATTCTTTTCTGTTTTCTTTATTATTTAGCTTTTAGATCTGTTCATTCTTTTGGCAGGTTTTTTTTTTTTTTTTTTTAACATGCTTTTTCCAATACTACCTTCCTAGATGGCAGTCTTATCCTCTCATCTGTACAAAAACCTCCTTATTGTGTTTTTTTTTCCTCTTTCCAGACCATCTGAGTTTTGAACATTGTGAAAAGTTGTTGACCACCAGCACAGTCAAGATACAGAGCATTTCCATTGTCCCAGAAAGTTCTCTTGTGCCCCTTTGCAGGCAGTCCCCTCCCTTTCCTGCCACTATAGTTTTGCCTGTCCATGAATTTCTTAGAAATATGACCATAGAGTATGCAGCCCTTTATGTCTGGCTTTGTTCACTTTGCACAGTGCATTTGAAATCCATGTTGTTGCATGTGTCAATAGTTTGTTTCTTTTTATTGCCAAGTAGTTTTCAAGTGATTTAATTCTCCTATTGCAGGTGGATAGTATAGTGGCCGCTGAGTATGAACTGGAGTACCTCTTACTAGAAGGTCACTGCTATGACATTACCACAGGCCAGCCCCCACGAGGACTGCAGTTTACATTAGGAACTTCGGCCAACCCAGTCATTGTGGATACCATTGTTATGGCCAATCTGGTAAATAATCATCAGTACATCACATGGTGGTATTGAGTCATGCTAATTTGGGCAGTATGATTTATGATGGAGCAGTTTGCATTCTGAACATAAGTGGGATTAAAGTTCATAATTGACAGTTTGGTCAATATAAAAATCATAAGTTTACTTAAATTTATACATTGGAATTATATGTCAGCCTAAAAAAAAATGCTAACATACTCTGAATGTTCTGCTCTAATCAAATTGGCCCCTGTAAATGCATAGCTTATGAGCTGACAGCATTTTTCTTGGCTTTGGAGCTTTGTAGCTTCTTCATACATGACACATAAAATATAAGTGACTGATACTTCAGAAAAGGAAGTAACTGTTCCTCAGAAATAGCATTTTGATGAGAACTAAAATTTGTCTTTCTTCTTACCCTAGGGCTACTTTCAGTTAAAGGCCAACCCAGGAGCTTGGATTCTCAGATTAAGGAAGGGTCGTTCTGAAGATATTTATAGAATATACAGGTAAGATTAAGTGATGGAGGTGCTTTTTTTTTTTTCCCAGAACATTTTGCAGAGAATCAGCTTCAATTGAGTTCTACACTGGCAGTTAGCCAGGGAATAAGAATTTGATTTATGTGTGATGAAACAATGCTTTTCTGGGAAATTGAGTATAGAAGAATTGGCAGGGTATGATTAGTTAATAAGTGGTATAAACAGTAATAAGTATAGTTAAGTTTCACTCTTTAGTCTTTCCCTTGTGCTAGCGGTATCTCCGAATCAGATCATTCCGTCACTGCGATGAGAACCATATGTAGATGAGAAATTGAGTCCTTTTGAAAAAAGAGAAAAGAAATGACGAACAGTTAAACTTTTTTACCTAGACAGTGTATTTCTCCACGCTGGGTGAGTCGCAGATGCACAGCATGTGTAAGGTGTGACTGTGAAATCTGGGTGCCAGCGCTGGCTTTCCTGGTCTGTGGTAGTAAGGAAGTACTTCCAGAGCATTTCCTCAGTAGCCAGGGTTCTGCCTTTAGGTTTGCTATAAATGGCTATTAGTTTTAAAAAAATTATATAGCCTTTTAAAAAGTGTAATCTGAATTTTGCTAAATACAATTTAGTTTTAAGCTCTGTGAAGAGACTTTGTGTCAATTTTTTAGGGAGGGATTTCCTTTAGACTGTACTTAAAACACCCTCTTGTTGTGTCATCTTAGTTCTAGAAGATCTTACCCGACATTTGTGAAAGCAGTGTGGATTCTTGAAGCTATTATAATAACGTATTCGTTGTAAATACCATTCCTCTAAGTAATGCTTTCTCCACATGTGGTTTTGCAGAATTTAATCCTGTCATAAGTTTACTTGTTCTTCTGAACCTTGTCCCTTCTGCCTTCTGTGTACCCTTTCCCTAGCCATTCTTTCCCCTTCTCTTGGAGTGTGGAGACCTCCTCTCTTCCTCCTGTCTAGACCTCCCTTCCTCTTGGATATTCCTAGTCTCTGGAGCGTTTCATGCTCCCCCATGAGAATCTTACCTTTCCTGAGAACTCTGCTCTCTGTGGGATGACAGTGAATGCAGTGAATTTATATTTTATCGTGGCTTTCTGCACTTAACATCTTGAAAATTGGTACCTGGAAATTCTAGGCATTACAATTGACTGGGGATATTTTATTTTTAATTTAAAGATTTTCTTCTTCTGCCCCAGATCTGCCTGAAAATAGCTTTTTATAGTTCTTCCTCCAGAGTATGGGCCCCAGATGGAGTTACAGGGCCTAGACTTGGCTGATTGTGTACCTCCAGGCAGAAGGATAGAGTAGACAACTTTACAGAACTCTGAAGTAGAGCCATGCTTTGTCACCTGTCCATGAAAGAGTAGAAGTGATGTGTTTCCAGTGATGGTTCAGTGGCTCATGTCCCTGGGCACTCCTTTATTGCTGGTGGTGAGCATGGCTCAGACTTAGTAAATACAGGTGTTAAGTGCGCCAGCACTGGGAGCCTCTCACTCTCTGAAAGGTAATTTAAAGGGGAGACTCAAGAAGAAAGTCTGGGCTGTGACGGATTGGAATGCTCAATGTTTGAAGGATAGAAATTCTGACAAGTGCTTCTGTGTAGTTTGAAGGGACTTGCTACAGTTTGCGGGAAAATAATTTGTTCTGGAAAACTCCTTTATGATAAAGATGATGGACAAATATGGCATTTTGATATCAGACTCCTTACTGCATTTCAAGAATTGTGATTTAGGGGCGCCTGGGTGGCGCAGTCGGTTAGGCGTCCAACTTCAGCCAGGTCACGATCTCGCGGTCCGCGAGTTCGAGCCCCGCGTCGGGCTCTGGGCTGATGGCTCAGAGCCTGGAGCCTGTTTCCGATTCTGTGTCTCCCTCTCTCTGCCCCTCCCCCGTTCATGCTCTGTCTCTCTCTGTCCCAAAAATAAAATAAAAACGTTGAAAACAAAAATTAAAAAAAAAAAAAAAAAAGAATTGTGATTTATAACATCTGCCTTACTCTTTCCCTTTGTTTTCTCTTGAAGCCATGATGGCACAGATTCTCCTCCCGATGCTGATGAAGTTGTTGTCGTCCTCAACAACTTCAAGAGCAAAATTATTAAAGTGAAGGTGAGCTTGGAAATACTAAGGCAGTGACTTTTATAGTGGGTAAAAGTAACAGTATTCTGGCACTCAGTAGCTCTCATCTAGAAGTAGATGGATTTAACTGATAATAATGCTATCACTGTGATCATTGTTTTACAGCTTCTATGCGTATCAAATCATCACACTGTATGCCTGAAGTTTACACAATATTGTGTGTCAGTTGTCTCTCAGTAAAGCTGGTGGGGAAGAAAAGAAACTGGTCTAACTAAGGCTTTAATTCACCTTTGGGATTTTACTGTAGGGTTTATAAGAATGCTTCTTTACGTGTGAAACGTCTTTCGTAAATATACATTTGTGGCTTTCTTCAACTGAGAGATTGCACCTTTTGAGTAATCTCAGTGAGCGATACAAGTCTCAAATATTCTGGTGTTTACATAGCCACAATTCACATTATTGCTGACTGTTCTCAGAAAACTGGGAAGAATGACAGTGAAAATTTCAACAACGGTAATTGGTAGCCCTATTTCATTTCTTTTCACGTTTCAGAATTTTAAAGTTCTTAGTGCCTTAAATTCAAGTAAAAGGTATTACAGAATAAACAATCATTACACACAGTAAAATCTAAAGCAGACCACACACAGAAGAGTAGAAAACTGCTCCCTGTGCTGGTGAGAAGATTCAACCCATCTTTATCCTGGTGAATCCTGAAAACAGGCTGTGGCGCGAAGTGACTCTGTCCTGACGGGTAGCTCTCCTGTGGGCTGCACTCTCCCTGGAACAATTGTCAGCTGGGTGGATGATGCTGCTAGTTTTGCTCAGACTCTGTTTCCTATACAGTTGAATTTGAGGTTCTTTGACCATTTTTCAGACTACAGTTATTACTGAATTACAAGAGGTTTCTGTCTCATCACCTGAGGTGTTAATGTGGTATGTGAAAGATCATTCTGTTGAACTGGTCTAGACTGTAGGTGGGCCGTGCCTGCCTGTGGCACAGCTTTCTTTTGCCAGAATATGGGCACCAGATTGAGTTATGGGGCCTAGACTTGGCTGTAGGAAGTAGGGGCTTCGTCCCCTACTGTTCATGGTACCCCTCACGTATGGTTGCAGGTTCAGAAGAAGGCAGACATGGTGAACGAAGACCTGCTGAGTGACGGAACTAATGAAAATGAATCTGGATTTTGGGACTCCTTCAAATGGTAAACTGGCACCATTAAAAAAAAAAAGTAATATTTTTAAGGAAAAGTATAAGCCCCATCCCTCCCTTCTTTTGAGTGTAAGAATCCCATGTGGACCTTTCAGAGTCTGCAGCAAATCTTGCACTTCCACTTAGAGTAGATGGGTGTTTCCCACAATGAACGAAGGAGGTTAATGTCCCCCCACGGTGTAGTTACTTCTTGACTCTTACTGCATGGTGCCTGTCCTTCAGAGAGCTTAGTTTACTTTCCATTGAGTGGATTGCATTCTGTGGAGTAGCCTATGTTCAGTTTGTTTCTGAAGCTACGTGGGGCCTTGCAGGCAGCATCCTTTTCATTATCCTGTGGTGGCTTGGCTCCCTTGTGCCCTCCCAGGGCGCCATTGATGCTTCACCACCTCCCCTTGCATCACCCTCTAGGGAAGGAATAGGATGGGAAACACGGTCTCTGTAGCTCTCTCCTTAAAGGGCTGTGTGTCTATACTAGCAGTTCAAGTGTTCTTGTTTTTACCTTTATTGTTACAGGGGCTTTACAGGAGGACAGAAGACTGAGGAAGTGAAACAGGATAAAGATGACATAATTAATATTTTCTCCGTGGCATCCGGCCATCTCTATGAAAGATTTCTTCGGTTAGTCATGTTGATTATTTCAGTACATTATGAATGAGTTTGTCACAGTGTTCTTATTTAGAGAGTAAGAGAGTAAATGTTTCATGGCATTCTATCCATTATGCTTCTGTATATGTGAAGCACTCTGAGGACTGTGAATACAGAATTGTATTTGTTTTGATCTGCCAATCTCATAAAGTCCAGCTGTATCATAAATGTATATGTGTGGATATTACAAGGCTATAAACCTTTAATACCACTGCGCACACATTATAAATAATGGTGTTTAATTGGCCACCAAGCATTGCTTAACCCAGAAACTAGGAAGTTAGCACAGAGAGTAGAAGGGGAACCAGAGCTGTGGACCTGTCGCCTAGAGATTCATAGGGGTGTAGAGCCAGGAGTGATCTTAGTTCTCAAAGAACACCTCTGTTATACAGACAGATTCAGAGGGTGAAGGGACTTGCCTGAGGTCACACAGCCAGAGCCAAGGAGAGGCCACAGCCATGTGCTGGTTGACACAGCGGCCCTGGAGGAAGGCTTGGCTGGGAATATGCTCCTTTGCTTGAGAGTGACTTTCCTAATGCCAGGTTCATTTTACTTTTAATTTTCCATGACAAATCTAGTATGGCAAATAATTAAACTGTCATTTTACTCAGGTTCAACCTTCTATTTCCAAGAAATAATAACTGACCTAAAATAGTAATGTCAAATGTTAGTAATAACTCAATTTAATTAAATTCCTTGATTCAGTGTGTTTTTGTCTGTTTTCGTAGTAGGGAAATCCTGACGCTGTAGCCACTTGCCATCCCCTGACCTCTTCCTGCTCTCCTCCCTAGCAGTGTCTCCAGGATAGGCTGTGGGGGGCAGTGCAGCCACACACAGCTGCTGCGGCTTTCCAGTTTTCTTTTCATAGTCGTGTAGTCTGTTAGCTGCAACCTCGTTATTCGTTTGTAGCATAATTAATACGGCAGTTCATGAAGCAGAGTATTTAAAGATGTAACATGATTAAAACATCTGCCTTTGTCAGTTAGGTATATTTTTATAGGTGAGAAATACCCTTTCTTTTCCATTCAGTGATAATTTTATAATGAGTGCAGTTTTTCATTTGCCATTACTAAGGGTCTCTTTTTTTTTTTTTAACGTTTATTTATTTTTTGGGGACAGAGAGAGACAGAGCATGAACGGGGGAGGGGCAGAGAGAGAGGGAGACACAGAATCAGAAACAGGGTCCAGGCTCTGAGCCATCAGCCCAGAGCCCGACGCGGGGCTCGAACTCACGGACCGCGAGATCGTGACCTGGCTGAAGTCGGACGCTTAACCGACTGCGCCACCCAGGCGCCCCAAGGGTCTCTTTTTTAAAGCCATCAGCTCTGCTGTGAAAAACATTCAGCGGTTTTATGATCAGCTCTGCTCAATTTTGTTGAGATTAAAAAGCATTGGAAAATTAATATTGATTATTATTTGCTTTTGTTTGACAGTATAATGATGCTGTCAGTACTGAAGAATACCAGGACTCCTGTGAAATTCTGGTTCTTGAAGAATTATCTGTCCCCCACATTTAAGGTTTGTTCTCAGGGGAGAGGAAAGGAGACATTAAGGAGATATGATGGTATAATATACTTCTTACTGCTTCTCTGTTATTTGTGTAACTTAAAAATCTTTCCTTGGGTTTCCGTAGCTCAGCTGCATACTTCGTGTTGATTAGTCTTCTCGCCTGGACTATTTAGGGGGAACAGTCATCATAAAACCAAACATAAAATTATTGTGACCTGAGGAGAATCTGTATCTTTGTATTTTTTTTTTTTTTAATTTTTAAAAAAATTTTTAGAGAGTGAGAGAGTGCAAGCAGGAGAGAGGGGCTGTGGGAGGAAGGGAGAGGGAGAGAATCTTAAGCAGGCTCTACGGTCAGTGCGGAGCCCAACGTGAGGCTCAGTCCCACAACCCTGGGATCCGTGAGCTGACGCACAACCAAATGAGCCACCCAGGTGCCCCTGAATCTTTTGTTTTGATGAAATAATGTTGTCTTCCTCTAAGCATGTATATTCTAATTTAATTAGAAAGCATAGTGCTGGTTTCCAGTGGGGAGGATTATTCACTGTCTCATGGACAACAGTGATCTCTGGAAGTGTTGTTTCATCTGTGCACCATGAAAAACAGACTTGGGAGGTTTTCTGCTTTATTTATTAGTTAGTATTTGTCATCTAAATTTGACTTGTTTGTGTCTTTTGTTGTTGTGGTTCTATAGATGTTACTAAACAACTTTTATTTTATTCAGTAATTCACTTCTGGTCCCCTGAAGGTACTTGTATTTACGATCTAAAAACTTAAAAACAAATTTGTTCAGAATATTTGGATCTGCCGTGTCATTCCCTGGGTTAGGCCCAGGTCTGAGAAAGCCTTTGAGTCAAACTCAAAAAATGTTTTACTGTAAATTAAGTTCATTTCCATAGAACACACACACACACACAAACCTAAAAGCCTTCATTGAAAGATTTGTCATTTCACGTGATAATTAGAAGTCCTAAAGAAATGGGGGTTTGACAAGTTTATATGTATTCTTTTAGTCACAGGTGAGTCACGGTCAGATTTCTGTATTCAACTGCCGTTATGGTAAATATGTTTTACTTGTGCTGTCATCATGGTGACTGACTTCCATTAGAGAGCCGATTTTCTTCATCTGAGTAAATGGTTGTCTGTTGTTCCCTATGTGCCAAAATAGGAGTTCATACCTTATATGGCAAATGAGTACAACTTCCAGTATGAGCTTGTTCAGTACAAATGGCCCCGGTGGCTTCATCAGCAGACTGAGAAACAGCGCATTATTTGGGGTTACAAGATCCTCTTCTTGGACGTGCTGTTCCCACTGGTTGTTGACAAATTCCTGTTTGTGGATGCTGATCAGGTAAGCTCTTAGAAGCCAGGTTTAAACATTTTGTATTAAAGCCGTTAGACTTCCTTCTCCTTTTTAAATGATTTTACTTTTCTGGTTACAGAAAAATACATGCCTCTGTGACATTATTTAAAATATATGAAAAGGTACACGCAGGTGTGATCACTTTTACAGTTTGCATTTGAGGTATCTCCTTTTAATCTTTTTTTCTATGCCTCTATACATCATACATGCAGTCTTGTGTCTTAATTCATTTAACACACAGACTAAAAACTGGAAGATTGAGGTTTAACAGTGCTTGCTATCGTCTCCAATTATTTACCCAAAAGCTAGGAGTTATCAGCATGGGTAAGACAGAGGAAGTTCTACCAGATAGATGCCTAGCTTTGATAGTTTGCAGCTCTTCAGATACTCTTCCTCCTGTCAAGATTTGACTTAAAACGAACACACTGTGATTTTAGAGCATACACACTCAAAAAGTGTTAATATAGTTCTCCTTTACAATCTTCCCCTTTTCCCTGAGCCGGCTGAAACCTGAGGTGATCATTTGAATGGAAATGATAGAATGTGTGCAAAGGTCATGCGGCCAGAAACTTCATCCACCTTTTTGGGATTCCCTGCCTCCTTCAGCTCACTGTGTCACAACCAGCTTGACCTGAAGCATGTTTTCTGGGTTCTCATATAAGCACACTTACCTTTGTTGAGCACTTGCTCTGTGTCAGTTATCATTCCGCATGTGTTCATATGTTAATTCATGTAATTCTGTGAGGTCTCCATTTTACAGATGGGGAAACTCCATCACAGAAGCTAAGCAGTGTAAATTTGTTTTACTGCCACCTTTTCGAATACTTAGAATACTGTGTGCCAACCACTATGCAAAGTGTCTTACATGTCAGTGAAGGCAGCCCACTAATCAGTGAAGGAATCTGGGCTTAGCCTGGGTCTGCTGCTGGAGCCTGTGCCGGTAACCTCAGAGCTGCCCTCTGTAATGTCTCAGTGAGACAATCTGTGTTTTAAGGAAACTGCTGTCTGCATGGCTGTTTAACAAATGACTTGTGATTTTTTTTCTCCAGATTGTCCGAACAGATCTGAAAGAGTTAAGAGATTTCAATTTGGATGGCGCTCCTTATGGCTATACTCCCTTTTGTGATAGCCGAAAAGAAATGGATGGATACAGATTCTGGAAATCAGGGTACTGGGCCAGTCATTTGGCTGGGCGAAAGTATCATATCAGGTACTGAAAAAGGAGTACTCTCCAAAGCTGTTTGATTTTCTTTTCTCAAAAAATTAATTTTACATATTTGAAATTATGAATAGGTAATATGTTATTAATGTGGCTCAAAAATAAAAATTGTAAAAAATATACTGTGTAAAGGCCTCCCAATTCTGTCTGTTTTCTACCCAGTTCCTACTCCTATAACAGATAACATCATCTATTAATTTACTGCAGTATGTCCTTCCAGAGTTTCTTGATTCTTTTTTTTTTAATTTTTTTTTTTTTTTTAATATTTATTCATTTTGAGAGAAAGAGTGCATAAGTAGGGGAGATGCAGAGATAGAGGGAGAGAGAGAATCCCAGGCAGGCTCGAACTCGTGAACCATGAGGTCATGACCTGAGCTGAAATCAAGAGTCAGATGTTCAACCAGCTGAGCCAATCAGATGCCCCTAGAGTTTCTTGATTCTTACATCTTTTTTTTTTTTTTACACAAAATATACCATCATATTTTCAGTTTTGTGCCTTTTTTTTTTTTTTTTTACTATAGTAGATCGTCTATCAGTGTGTTGAGAGACCTTCTTTCTTAACATCTGCATTTTATTGCAGTATATGTAGGTTATTTGTGGTCTTTTGCTGTGACATACAGTGTTGCAGTGAATAAATACATCATTTGGTATATTTCAAATATATCTGTAGGACAAATTCCTAGAAGTAGAACTCCTAGGTCAGACTGTGTACCATTGCATTATCTGTTCTTGGCAGAATGTGGTTTGGAAGATCTGGAAGATCTGCGATGTGTAGGAAGCAGCATTTACAGAGAATAAAAGTTGGGGTTTGGGGATTTCTTTATCATTAGTTATGTCCTTGGTCCAGAAGATCCATAACAGTGTGGATGTTTTTTTTTCCCAGCAACATCTAAAACATTATCAGGCTATTTTTGGCTGATGGTCAGCTTTTATTATCTAATCTGCTGATGTTTGGTAGAAGTTTTGTATTGTCAGAGACTTAAGGCAGCTAAATAAGGAAGGCAATTAAGAAGGAGTGACAAAGTGAGCTTATGAGTATGTGTTTTGCAATAATTTCCTGCCATCTTTGAAGAAGCACATGCTGACCCTGAGCTCCACTGGAGGCCACAGCTTACCTTTTCACAGAGAGGGCAGAATGTTTACCTGGTTACCATTATTCAGTGGGGTTATTCTTTGTCATAATCCATGGTTATAACAAGTAGTTCTTCTCTATCCAGTGCACTATATGTCGTGGATCTAAAGAAGTTTAGGAAAATAGCTGCTGGTGACAGACTCAGGGGACAGTACCAAGGTCTGAGTCAGGATCCTAACAGCCTTTCAAATCTTGATCAAGTAAGTGGCTATTTTTTTGGTTAACACTTGCAGTGATGGGTTATGTCAGAAATTGAATTTATTATTTTCCTCTCAGTTTTCTCCTCTGTTGGAACAATGTTTTGTTTCTTCATGGACAGGAGTGTGTGTGTGTGTGTGTGTGTGTGTGTGTGTGTGTGTGTGTGTGTGACATTTTTGTCCTCAACAGAATGCATAGTAGTGAAAAAATGTCGTAGGCCTAATGATGTTGGTTTGGAAGGGAGATGGGGAGGAGGATGCTGCCTCCTCAAACCATTACCATGTTGTTTAATTTTGCACCTAAGATAACCTGATAAATGTGTTTTCCTGCTTGCTAGGGGAAATCTGTTTCTCTTTAGAGACTAACTAGCAAGGATTCACAGTGTATAGTTTCACAGTTTCCCTCTTTTCTGTTGGAAACCATGGTGTTTTTTTAAGAAGTTTATCTGAATTGATTTTTTAATGCTCAACATTTTTCAGAAGTAAGCTTTTAGTTTGTTGTGGATACCTACTTTCACATATTTTGTTTTGCTAAAGTCTGCATTAAACATTTTAAAACTTTCATTGTGATATTTAGCACCCATAAAAGAAAACATACAAAACAAAACTATACCAATATATACATATTCACATGCACCAGTGAATTACCACAGATCTAATGCCCATATATGACCATCCAGTTCAACAAGTAGAACATTACTAAAATCCTGCAGCTACCATTCTTAATAAAAGTATCCAGCATCCTGACCTTTGTGGTCATCACCCCATGCTTTTCTATATAGAATTACTACTTTAACGTGTATCCTTAATACTGTGGTTTAGTGTTGCCTGTTTTGTTTTTTTTTCCTCCCTACCTCAGTTGTATCTTAAAAGATAAACTCTTTTAAGTCTGATTTCTTTTGCTCAACATTATGTTTGTGTGATCCATCCCTGTTGGTGTGTGTAGAGGTACTACATTTTGTTTATTCTACATTTGGGTTGTTTTCCATTTTTGTCTTCCGTGGATAATGCTGCTGTGATCATTCATGCACCTATGTTGCTGCACATGTACACATATTTCAGTTGTGTGTTCAGCTACATGTATATTTGCTGGGTTACCAGATTTGTGTATTTATCTTTACTAGATGATCCCAGACAATTTTCCAAAGTAGTTCTAACTTATATACCCATCAGCTGTGTAAGGATTCCTGGTGCTCCATGTTTTGACCAGTATTTATTGTCAGTCTGTTAATTTGGTACATGTGAACTGCCATCCCTTGTGGCTTTCATTTGGAGAGTTTATCACATTTATATCTAATATAAAATTATTAGTGAAGTAGGATTAACATCTGCCATTTTAATTCCCTTGTTTCTCCTGTATATTTTTGACTTCCTTTCTCAGTGGTTGTCCTGATGATTATCATTAGCACTTATTTATGACAGTTTAGTTTGGGTTAATAATAACTTAATAGTATACAAAAACTTTGTTCCTATGGAGCTGTGGTTCCCCCCCTCCCCTGCTTACTTTCATTATCATATAGTTTGCATGTTTATACATTTTATGCCTGTCAACACAGATTTATAATTATTACTGTTTGTAATTATTTTTAAACCGGGGGCAGGGGGAAGGAGCTCTAAACCAGAAATACATCGATATTATCTTTTATATTTACCTACTTACCTTTACTGCTTTTTATTTCTTCATGTGGATTTGAGTTACTGTCTAGTGCCCTTTCATTTCAGCCAGAGGACTCACTTTAGTATTTCTGATAGAATGGCTCTGGAGCTACAAACTTCTTAGGTAATATGTAAATTTCTCCTTCATTTTTTTCATGAATAGTTTTGCTTGGATATAAAATTCTTGCTTGACAGTTTTTTTTCTTCTCATATTTTTCTTTGAATATATTGTCTCACCGCCTTTTAGCTTCCATGTTTTGTGATGAGAAATTAGCTGTTAATCTTGAGAATCCCTTATCTGACGAGTCGCCATCTCTAGTCTTTTGGGAGTTTGATTATGATGTTGGGTCTCTTGAGTTTATCCTACTTAGAGTCCATTGAGCTTCTTGAATGTATAGACTAATGTTTTTCACCAAATTTGAGAAGTTCTATTTCTTTAAGTATTATTTCTGCCTCTTTCTCTATCCTCTTGGGACCCCCATTGTGTGCGTTAGTATATTTGATGGTTTCCCACAGTTCTCTGAGGCTCTGTTTATTTTTCTTCATTGTTCTTTCTGCTCCTGGATAATCTCAAGACTGGATAATCTCAACTGATTTATCTTCACTTGACCTGATTATCTTTTCTGCTGCTAAAACCTGTGGTTGAACCTATCTAGTGAATTTTCATTTATTGAAGCTATTGTGTTTTCAACAGATTTTTCTCTTTGGTTCTTTTGTATAATTTGGTTAATTTGTATAATTTGTATAATGAATTTATTAATCATCTCTAATTTTTTGGAACATCATTCACATACTTGCCTTTAGTTCTGTTAGACATGATTTCCTTTGTTCCTATTCGAACATATTTAAGATATCTGATATAAATTCCTTGTGTCTAGGCCTCCACAAGTATAGTTTCTATTGATTGCTTTTTCATCCTATATATGGGTTTTGTATATTTGGTATTTTGCATGTCCCATTTTCATTGAAAACTGAACATTTCAAGTAATGTAGTGTGGCAACTCTGGAAATCCGTTTTCCCCCCTTCCCAGGGTTCGTTGCTGGTGCTTATTGTAGTAGTTGTTTGTTTTTGGACTTCTAAACCAGTTCTGTGAAGTCTGCATATTTGGTATGCCTGCTTAGCTTAGTCGTCAGCTAAAATTGGACAGAGATTTCTTAAGTGTTCAAAACCACAAAGATTTCCAGTCTTTGCCAGAGGCCTCTGGGTGCCTGTTGGGACATATCCTCAACAGTCAGCCAGGCAGTTTACAACTGTACCTTAGTCTGCACTTCTCTGTTGCATAGGGCTTCAAGATCAACAAGAGGTGAGAGTTTATGGCTTTATTAGGGCTTTCTTACTTATGTACGCAACACAGAGCATGCTCAGAGCCTTACACATACTATTCTCATGGCCTTTTGTCTTCCCAGGAATCTGTCTTTTCTTTTCACAGCCTTCTATGGTTATCTCATTCTTCAGTATTTCTTGTTAAGATTTTTGTTTAATGTATTCTTTGCTCCATCTCAGACAGCCTCAGAAAGCTTAACACATTTTTCAAGGACTGCCAAGGAGAAGCTTTTAGCATGGGGTAAGTTCAAGTGAGATTGAATAGAGACAGGCCTATACAGTACGGTCTTCAAATGATGGCTCTGCTTTTGGAATGAACTTTGAAAGACCTCCAGCCTTGTTCTCCTTACTCCAGTATGGCAGTGCAGGCTGTTATTTTTTGAGACTAATGGGGAACAGGAGAATGGGAATAGAAGTCCAAATGCCTCAAAGTTCACTGTTCTTATCAACATTCAACCATTTTTTGTTGACTTTTAGGTGCTCCTTGGGTTGCTGCAAGCCTTTGGTTAATTTTTGGAGTTCTGAAAAAAGTTGATTCAATTTTTATCACTTTTTTGGTTGCTTTTATCAAAAGGCAGACTTTCAGAGCTCCTTACTCTGCCATTTTTGTTGGCGTTGCTCCTCATTGTGGTCTTATTTTGCATTTCCATAATTTAATGAAGTTGAGTACCATTTTGTGTATTTATGGTCATTTAGATATTCTCTTGTGATATGCTTATTTAAATACAGTAAAACCTTGGTTTTCAAGCATAATTCATTCCAGAAACATGCTTGTAATGCAAAACACTCGTATATCAAAGCAAATTTCAAGAACCATTGACTTAGTTGTAATCATGTGACATTCAGCATTGCATATTACTCGTATTGCAAGACATTGCTTGTTTATCAGGTTAAAATTCATTAGAAATGTTTGCTCTTCTTACAGAACACTCGCAGAACAAGTTACTCACAATCCAAGGTTTTACTGTGTTTAGATTATTTGAAATTTTTCTTCTTGATTTATGGGCATTCTTTATGTGTACTAATAGTGTAACCTTTGTTGTATATGTTACAAAACTTTCTACTTGAACCCTCTTAATGGTATCTTTTATTTTCAGGCTGGTCAGTATTTTCTTTTATGGTTAATGCTTTTTGACCCCTATTAAGGTCACAAAGACATTTTTAAAATATGAGCTTTATTTTTTTTCGCATTCAAATCTATATTCCAGTAGAAATTTGTTTTATATATGGTGTGAGATAGAGTTCAACTTTCACTTTTTTGTGCATATACAGTTACATCAGTTTGTTGTTGTTCTTGTTTAATGAAATGCACTGCTCTGCAATGCCATCTTTGCCAGATATGAGGTACTCATGTATGCGTGGATCTGTTTCTGGGTCTTCTAGTTTTTGACTCACCTGTTTGTCTATCTTAACATCCTACATAAATCTCAAATACTCTAGTTCTATATATAATAAGTCATGATATCCAGTAAGTCAAATCCTCCCACCTCATTCTTCAAGAGTGTCTTAGAGTACTTTTTTGTCCTTTATTTTCTCATATACATTTTAGAATGAGCTTGTCAAGTTTAGGAGGAAAAAAACATTTACTAGGATTTTATTTTTTATTTATTTATGTCTTAAAAATTTTTTGTTTATTGTGATATTTTGACATTTTTTTAAATGTTTATTTTTGAGAGAGAGAGAGATAGAGTGTGAGTGGGGGAGGGGCAGAGAGAGAGGGAGACACAGAATCCGAAGCAGGCTTCAGCCTCTGAGCTGTCAGTGTCAGCACAGAGCCCGACACAGGGCTCAAACTCATGAACTGTCCGAGATCATGACCTGAGCTAAAGTCAGACGCTCAACTGACTGAGCCACCCAAGTTGCCCCTAGGATTTTATATTTGGGTTGTGTTTAATTTCTCATTTTTTTCCTCATAGAGATCTTAGATCTTATACATCTCTGTTAAAAGTTATTTTTAAAAATTTTTGTTTCCATTTGTTGCTGGTATCTAGAATTGCAGTTGATTTTTGTTCATTGTTGTATTTGGCTACCCTACTAATCTGTATATACTTTTGTATTTTCTGTATATGTAAGCATATCATTTACAAATAATGGCAATTTTACTTTTTCTTTTCTAATTTCACATAATTTTTTTTTTTCTTTTGCTGTTTACTGGGACTTCCATAATGTTGAACAGAAATGTTGATAGTGGACATTCTTGACTCAAAAGCAAAGTTTTCAGCATTTCACCACTAAGTATGATGTTTATTGTAGATATTTTTTAGATATTGTAGATATTTCCTCTTATTCAAATTAAGGAAGTTCCTTTTATTCCTAGTTTCCTACTTGATTTTTTATTTTGTTTTTCATTTGGGGCCTGGCCTGGCCCTCCCTGCATGTCCTACTTTGCCCTGCCAACCACTTGGTGGCTCCACAGCCCTGCGACCCCGCCTCTCCTTACGTGCCCCATGCTTCAGGCCTCAGGCCACACCACTAGAAGTCTAGTTTGATACTTAAAAAAAATCACTTGTGTTAAATTTGTTATGTTTTTGATATCTGCTGAGATGTATTTTCTCTTTTAGTATTTTAGTATCTTTAGTATTTTCTCTTTTAGTATTTTAGTATCTTTAGTATTTTTTCTTTTATTCTGTAAGTGTAGTTTAATTATATACCTAAATATAATTTCTGAATTATATAATCCAGCTTGGTCATGATTTATTATTCTTTTTTATATATTTCTGGATTTTTTGTGCTTAGTATTTATTTAAGAATTTTGTGTTTATGTTTTTGTGTGACATAATAGCTTGTAATATCTCTGTCAGATTTTGGTGTTGAGGCTATATTGGCTTACTAAAATGAGTTGGGTTTTATTTTTTTCTTTTTTCATTTACCAGTAATGGTTTGTGTAAGATTGACCTTATTTCTTTCTTAAATGTTTGGTAGAATTCACTAGTGAAGCCTAATAGAAATTTCTTTGTGTTTAAATTATGACTTCAGTTTCTTTAAGAGTTATGGGACTGTAGGGGTGCCTGGGTGGCTCAGTTGGTTGAATGTCTGACTTTGGCTCAGGTCATGATCTCATAGCTCGTGAATTCGAGCCCCATGTCAAGCTCTGTGCTGACATCTCAGAGCCTGGAGCCTGCTTCAGATTCTGTGTCTCCCTCTCTCTCTGCCCCAACCCACTCTCAGTCTGTCTCTGTCTCTCTCAAAAATGAATAAACATTAAAAAAAAAATTAAAAAAAAAAGAGTTATGGGACTGTTGACATTTTCTATTACTACTTTAATCAATGTTTTTGTTAAGGTGTCGCTAAATTTACTAACATATCATCATGAAGTTGTTTATACTACCCTCTCATTTTTTAAACAAAATTTTTAATGTTTATTTTTGAGAGAGAGATAGACACAGAGCATGAGTGGGAGTGGGGGGGTGGGTGGCAGAGAGAGAGGGAGACACAGAATCTGAAGCAGGCTCCAGGCTCTGAGCTGTCGGCACAGAGCCTGACATGGGACTTGAACTCACCGACTGTGAGATTATGACCTGAGCCACCCAGGGGCCCCGTACTACCCTCTCATTTTTTAAAATTGAGATGTAGGGGCTCCTGAGTGGCTCAGTCAGTTGAGCATCCAACTTAGGCTCAGGGCATGATTTCACAGTTTGTGAGCTCAAGCCCCACATTGGACCCCCCCATATTGGACTGACAGCTCAGAGCCTGGAGCTTGCTTTGGATTCTGTGTCTGCCTCTCCCCCACTCATGCTCTGTTCTCTCTCAAAAATAAATTAACATTAAAAAATACTTAAGTAAAATTGAGATATAATTTATATAGAGCAACATGTTCAGATTTTAAGTGCACTGTATAATCAGTTTTGGAAAATGCTTTCATCACTTCAGTTAAAGTCTGCTGGATCTATATTGATGTCTTCTCTCTCTCTCTCTTTCTCTATCTTTTATAATTTTCTGACATTGTTTACTGTGCTTTCTCTTTTTTGCCTTTATCACCTCACTGGGAATTAAAGAAACATCTTTTAGGGGCACCTGGGTGGCTTAGTCAGTTGAGTGTCCAGCTCTTGATTTCAGCTCAGATCATGATCTCACAGTTACTGAGATCAAGCCCCACATCGGGCTCCATGCTGACTGTACAGAGCCTGCTTAGGATTCTCTCTCTGTCTCTTTCTCTGTGTCTCTCTCTCTTTCTGTCCCTCTTTTGCTTGCATGCGCGTACTCACTCTTGCTCAAAATGAATATACATTAAAAAAAAAAGAAACATCTTTTAATGTTTCTCATCCTGTTTCTTTTCTGTTTCATTAATTTGTTCTTTATTGTGCTTACCTGTTACTTTAATTTGTTGATTTTTTTTCCTAATTTCCTGAGATGTTTAGTTCATAATTTTTAGTCTTTCTAATATATGCATTTGAAATGATCAGATTCTATCTCAGCAAGACTTTGGCCTCATTGCACATGTTTTATATGTAGCATTTTCCTTGTCATTTGGTACAATGTATTTTCTAGTTTCCAGTGTGATGTCTTTGACTCTTTTTAAAAAAAAAAATTTTTTTTTTTTAACGTTTATTTACTTTTGGGACAGAGAGAGACAGAGCATGAACGGGGGAGGGGAAGAGAGAGAGGGAGACACAGAATCAGAAGCAGGCTCCAGGCTCTGAGCCATCAGCCCAGAGCCTGACGCGGGGCTCGAACCCACAGACCGCGAGATCATGACCTGAGCTGAAGTCGGATGCTTAACCGACTGAGCCACCCAGGTGCCCCGTCTTTGACTCTTAAGTAATGTAGAAGTGATTCCAAATACACAGGGATTTTCTAGTTACGTTTTGCTATTAATTTGTAGCTCAGTGGCTTTATGATTTGAGGATTTCTTCTGTATGATTTCAGACATTTGAAATTTGTGGAGATTTACTTTTAGACCCAAATGTCATCAGTTTTGGTAAACATTTCATTTGGTTTTTTGTATTCTGTAGATATTAGGTATAGTCCATTGGTCATATTATGTGTTTTTGTCTGTTTTCTATTAGTTACTGAGGGAATTGTATTAAAATATTTTTCTGTATTGTGATAGCTTCCTCATCTCTGGTTTTGTCAAATTTTGCTTTATGTGTTTTGAGACTATACCATTAGGTACCTAAAACTTAGAAGCATATATATATCCTACAACTGAATTTTTAATGATTTTTGTTGGGGGAACCTTCACCCAATATTAGTACATCTATGCCAGCTTTCCTTTTGGTTATTGTTAAATGGTATATTGTTTTTATCCTTCTATTTTCAATTTTTTCTATCCTTATATTTTAGTTCTATTAAAAAAAATTTTTTTAACATTCATTTTTGAGAGACAGAGACAGTGGGGGAGGGGCAGAGAGAGAGAGGGAGACACAGAATCCAAAGCAGGCTCCAGGCTCTGAGCTGTCAGCACAGAGCCCAATGCAGGGCTCGAACCCACAAACTGTGAGATCATGACCTGAGCCGAAGTTGCACGCTTAACCAACTAAGCCACCCACGCACCCCAGTTCCATTTCTTATAAATAGGCTTATATCTGTTGGTTTTTACATTTTGTATAAGTCCATTTATAGTTAACGTAATCACCAGTAAGACTGGCTTTTCTAGTGTTTCTGCTTATTTTATGTGTTCTGTTTCTTTTTTCTCCTTAGTTTCCTTCAGATGGAGAGTTTTTTATAATTCCATCTTCCCTCTACTAGCTTGAACTATACACTTTTTTTTTAAAGATTTTTAAATTTTTAAGTAATCTCTACACCCAGTGTGGAGCTCAAACTCACAACCCAAAGAACAGGAGTCACATGCTCCACTGACTGAGCCAGCCAGGAGCCCCTTGAACTATATACTTTTTTGCAGTTCTTTTAATGATTATCCTAGAGGTTACAGTATGCACTCCCGACTTTGCAAAGGCTAATACTAGTTGGTATATTTGCACCTACCACACAGTGCAAAAACATTAGAACAGTGCTTTTCAAACTTCAGCATACATAAAAGATTCACCTGGAGAACTTATTGAAGCATTAATTCCTGGGTCCCATTCGCATGGGCCAGTTCAGTAGGTGTATGTATGGTTGGGCCTAAGAGCCGACATTCCTAGCAGACTCCTTGCTGCATCTGCATAACCTCAGGTTGAGTAATACTGGCCTTAGAATTCACTGACTCCATTTATCCTTATCCCAGCCTGAATGGCTGTTGCTGTGGATTTTAGATATCTCTGTATTTTAAACCCCAGAAGTTCTTCTCCTACAATGGGATTGTTATCTATTTAGATTTGCTCATGTGGTTACCCTGCAATCTTCTCTGCATTTCTGAGCTTCCATATAGGATTATTTTCCTTCTGCCTAAAGAATATCCTTTAATTTTCCTTAGTGTAAGTTCACTAGTAACAATTTTTTTCAATTTTTCTCATCTACAAGTGTCTTTATCTGTAATATTAGGTATAATTCAGGTAACACAAAGTTTATCACTTTAACCATTTTTGAGTGGACGGTTCAGTGGTGTTAAGTGAATTCACAGTGTTGTGCAGCTGTCCATCTCCAGAAGTTTTGCATCATCCCAGACCAAAACTCTGTACCCATTAAATGGCAACTCCACCTTCCTTCCTCCCTCCAGTCCCTGACAACCTCTATTCTATTTTCTTTCTGTATGAACTTGCCTATTCTAGGTACTTTTAGAATCATATAATATTTTTCCTTTTTGTGCCTGGCTTATTTTACTTCGTATAATGTTTTCAAGTTTCATCCATGTCATAGCAGCTTTCAGAATTTCCTTCCTGTTAAGCTGAAAGAATTTTCCTGTGTGTGTGTGTGTGTGTGTGTGTGTGTGTGTGTGTGTGTGTATGTGTATGTGTATATACACACACACCATATTTTGTATATCCATTCATCTGTTAATGGACATTTGGCTTATTTCCATCTTTTGACTATTGTGAATAATGCCTGTGTGAACATTGGTGTACAAGTATCTGTTTGAGTCCCTGCTTTCTTTTGTGCATATATCCAGAAGTGGAATTTCTGGATCATATTGGTTGTGTCTTAACATAGTGCAACATTTTATTGTGTCAAACTCAAAAGTTTTCCTGAGAAAAAGCTTCAAAGCATACAGTTGGCTTGAAAACATGTAAGCTTCATCCACTTGGGATCAAGCCTCAGTTGACAAGGTTGATTTGGAGCATCCTTTTTGCAAAGTTGTGAAGTATCAAAACCACACTCTATGATTAGTTAACTTTCAAGAAGCACTAGTATTTTTCTTAGAATTGCCCTCATGGAGAGAAGTCTAGGTGTAGGTTATTTGTGAGTTTTAAGCTAAAGTTTTTCAGGTGCTTATCATAGGTAGATGTTTTAGAAGTCCTCTAAACTGTAGTTTTACAAAAAATCACAAATAAGTATTTTAGCTTCTCACAGGTTTTTAGTAGACCCTTTCAGTTCTAAAAAATTGTGATTGGTATGTGATATGTAATGAGCAGCCATTACCGCTAATTTGCTCTAGTTTATTTCAGTTTCCCTCAGAACTTGAGAGTATTGTGTCTTATTTTCTTTTTACCAAACAGGATTTGCCCAATAACATGATCCATCAGGTGCCAATTAAATCACTCCCTCAAGAATGGCTTTGGTGTGAAACGTGGTGTGATGATGCCTCTAAGAAAAGGGCTAAAACAATAGATTTGGTAAGCTGTCTGTGGTTCTTTTCTACATCTTATTCCAGTGTGATTTATGACTAGATCGTTATTAACACACAGATTCTTCTTTAGTCTTCTCTGTAGTTGTGCAGTTGGGGGACTGTAGCACATCCTGTAGTAACATCCACAGATCTCTGCTGCGTGCAGCAGGCAGCCAGGTTCTCTGGTGTCTGATGGGGCTGTTTCACTACTTACAATCAGTGAAGTTACTACTTGTCCATGGATTATCTCTGTGCCTTGTAATTTTATCAAAGGAACTTTCAGTTCCTGCTTTCCAGTCATTCTCCACAATTTTGTAGAAGCTTTATGTGACCCACTACCACATTGCTTCTGCTGGTCTCTCATTTGGTTCTTCAGTGTTGTTCTTTTTGTTCAGTTGGGACTTAGAATCCAAGAACAGACACATCTTTGAATTCTGTATAATGTGCCCTGTCTTCAGCTTGGTTGAAGCATGTGATTTGCGTTTTACAGTGTAATAATCCAATGACCAAAGAGCCCAAGCTGGAAGCAGCTGTTCGAATTGTCCCAGAGTGGCAGGACTACGACCAAGAGATCAAGCAGCTACAGACCCAGTTCCAGAGGGAGAAAGAGACAGGAATGCTGGACAAGAAGACAACACAGGAGCCACGCTGGGAAGGTAGGTCCAGCGGTCAGCCTTAGGGAAGTACTTATTTGCATTTCTGATTTGTGTTTGTTGCAAAAACAACAGAATAATGAATAAAAGGAATCTCAGCCCTTCCATCCTGACATCAACCAGTGTATATTTTTACTTTCCTTTTTTAGTTGGCCTTCTAAACGTATGTATTAATACAGTTGCTGCCCCCTTTTCTTTTCCCTTATTTTATTTTATCTTTTTGAGAAAAGGTGCGTTGAGAATTCTGTTATTTGGGCTCATGAATTTTGTGATATATAAGCTAAGCCTGACATTAGTTTGGGGATCTTTTGTCGGATTCCTTGGTTTTTTATTAAATCTGTCCAGGCATTATTAAATGAACATATTTAGGGGCAAGACAAAGTGTATATTGATTTTGAAAAAAAAAAGTGTTCTTTCAAAGAAGAATATTGGAGTGGACTTATTTAATTTAGGCTAAGAATAGAAGGGACTAAATCTTCATGTAATATTTTCCCCACTCTTATGTAAATCTCTAATGGTATACAGTTGACAAAAATCATTAGAATACAATAGTGACCATTTGTAAACTATTAATAAGCTGAATTCTGGATTTTTAACATTATTCAGCTCAAAACTAATTCTAAGAAGTCAGTTACAGAACATGGATCTTGAGTGATTCACCTAATCATTCCGAAGACTGTACTATGTTGTTAAGTATCATAAAATAATAATAATAAAATAAAAATAATAAAAATAATTCAAATTCGCTATTAACACCTGAAGGATTTCTATCGATACGTGGGTAAATAATGTACAATTCTGTTCAAATAAGAGGAAAACACAAATAAATGAAGTTGAGAAAACAGTAGTGACATTAAAGGAATCTGTTGTTAATAAATATTCCCTTGAGGGGCACCTGGGTGGCTCAGTTGGTTAAATGCCCAACTTTGGCTCCGGTCATGATCTCATGGCTTGTGAGTTCGAGCTCCGCGTTGGGCTCTATGCTGACAGCCTGGAGCCTGCTTCAGATTCTGTGTCTCCCTCTCTGCCCCTCCCCTGCTCGTGCTCTCTCTCTCTCTCTCTCTCAAAAAAAAACATTAAATATATATATATATATATATATATATATATATATATATATATATATATACACTCCATTGAAAAAATGTGCATATTGATACTGATAATGCTATTTGTTGGGAAGATGATGAGGAAAGTGCTCTGGGTCTACCTTGCCAAAGCTCTGTATATTAGAACAGTCCTTGTTAAAAAGCAGAAACCATTAACATTTTTATACCCTCAGTAATTCCTTTCTTGAGAATTTACCTTAAATAAGTTCACATAAGAAAAAAGTAATAAAAATGGAGAAATTTATTATTTATAAACCAAAATTACTTTTTTTAATTATTATTTTTTTTTAATGTTTATTTTTGAGAGAGAGAGAGAGTGCTAGTGGGGGAGGGACAGAGAGAGAGGAAGACGCAGAATCCGAAGCAGGCTCCAGGCTCTGAACTGTCAGCATAGGGCCTGATGTGGGCTCAAACCCATGAAACATGAGATCATGACCTGAGCCGAGTCAGACACTTAACTGACTGAGCCACCCAGGTGCTCCTAAACCAAAATTATTTTTTTAAGTTTATTTTTTTATTTTGAGAGAGAGTGTATGCGTGAGCAAGTGGGGGAGTGGCAGAGAGGGAGAGAGAATCCCAAGCAGGCTCCGTGCCATCAGCACAGAGCCCTATGTGAGGCTCGATCCCATGAACCATGAGATCATGACCTGAGCCAAAGTCAAGAGTTAGATGCTTAACTGACTGAACCACCCAGGCTCCCCAGTAAACCAAAATTATTAAAAACAGTTTAAACATCTAGGAATAGAGAGTGGTAAATGAGCTACACTTTTACTTAGGAAAATGTGTTTGTGTGTTATTAAATGAAAAAAGAAGAATCTTGACTAAAAATGTGTATATTTTTACCAGAAGTAAAGATTGTATTTGTGAAACAGTTCTGCAGGAATAGGGATATGCAGGTGGTTTCAGTGTTTTTAAAAACAAAATGGTCTTTTTTGTTTTGTTTTTGCTTTCAAAATATAATACAAACAGTCCACACCAAAGCTTCTAAAAATTTCAAAATAGAGATAAAATGGAGGTGGGGCCACAATTAATAGGTTACAGTACCAGAAAAAATATTCAGTCTGTATTTTGTCACTTGAGGATAAAACCATTTTATTTTCAATTGTTCTCCTTTTCCACAGGACCTCAGAAACGAGAAGAATTATGATCTTCACAGGAGGACAGGAAATTGCACCATTTGAAAAACACTTTTTGTATTAAATGCTAGTTTTTTCTGATCTGTCTTTACAACTGCTGATAAACTGGCTGGGCAGGCGTGCCACACCTTTTGATTCTGAGCATTTGATTTTGACTTCTACACGCCAGTGGGCTCTGGATCTTTGGAGTCAAGGCTCTATTGGATATGTACCTCAGAGGAAGACAAGTGGCTGATCTTTTGGGACTCTGTAAAGAGCAGTCTTCTAACCAGAAGGGAAAATGTCAGAGGCAACTGGAAGAAAATGAGTCCTGTGGTGCCCACACCAAGAGCACACACATGCTGCATCACCATGGGAAGCCGACCCGCCAGAGCTGCCATGTTCTTCCTTACCTCAGTTTACTGATAGCGGAGCTCAGTCTGCAGCCTGTGCTGTGGTGGCAGAAGCTTTGTCCGAGGTCCACACACCTTGAGGTTTATGCCAGTGCGTCCTGTGTCCTTGTGTTCTCTTCCC
Organism: Herpailurus yagouaroundi; assembly: GCF_014898765.1. NCBI lineage: Eukaryota > Metazoa > Chordata > Mammalia > Carnivora > Felidae > Herpailurus > Herpailurus yagouaroundi. Next base: position 2,652,974 of record NW_024412395.1, on the reverse strand, counting down.
CAGCAGTGGGTTCATTGTTAAATGGAAACCCAACCAACAATCATGTGTCTTTGAGATTGGCTCCAGGCAATTAATTTGGGGACAAGATGGGGTGGGTTGGGATGAGGGTAGGAAACATATCAGGAGTAGGAGGACTTTAGGGTATTTTGGGGGAGGTGAAGAAGACAGAAATTGGCCATTCCCTGTTATAAACCATCAGTACCACGTGACTAATTTAAAATGAAAACATTATTCTTATTCCCCACCCAACCCCAGTAAACTTCTTAGGAAATTGTTTTGTAAATAATTTTTCTATTTGTGAAAGTCTTTACTTTTTCTTCCCACTTTCTTAAAAAAAAAAAAAAAAAAAAGTCTGTTATTGATTTCCTCACTGGATACAGCCATAGTGAGCCCCTCTGGTGATCCATCTTGAGGGGCTCCAGTCTCCCTCGGGAAGGTCATCACATCATCCACCTTCTGCTCCTCTGGGTGGGGGGCAGGGGGTTCTTTCTCAGACCCAGGCAAAGTTGGCTTTGACTTTTCTCTACGCAGGACTCCCAGAGCTGAGAAGAGGAGAGATGTTGACTGTAATCCGTGGTCCTCTATTCCTTTTAGTTCAGTGCTGTGGGCTGCCTCTGGTTTGCCAAAATTGCCGGCACACCACTCTTCTGACAGCACATAGTTGCATCTTGAAGCAGCATCAGCCCTGCTCTTAGTGTCTTTACTTCAGTGGCCCAGAGTGGCCCTTCTGGAGTGGCCTCTCCTGGTGAGCGGGCAGTGTTGGGAGGCACCCAGAGGGAGTCTTCTGGTGTGTTTTCGGCCTACATGGGCGTGAGGCTCTAGGGCCTTCCCTCTGTCTGCCCAGTCTGCAGGGTACACAAGAACACTCCTGTGGACTGTGCCTCCTTCCATTGCAAACCATTTTTGTCCCTAATATTTTGCCTGCTTTTTACAAATGTGAGGAGGGGCTGCAAATGATAGCTGATTCCTCGCTCTTCTAAGCCAGGGAACATAGGTTTTCAGTCTTTTTTAGAAATCAAAGTCTTATGGCAAATATCAAGTAATTTATTTTTTTCTATAGTCACATAAGCAAAAGTTAGCTTAGGAGTCTCTCAGTCAGTCAGAAGGAGCTTTTATAATTCCATTAAAAGTTGGGAAGAAGGGAGCTCAAATTTTTAGATAAATGGATCCAAGACTGAAAAGGTCCCTCAGAGTCATTGCTGTTGACAAAGGCTGTAGCTTGATTCCCCCCCTGCCCTGCCACTCACTTGTCAGAGCAGCTGAAGGGATAGAATCAATGAGAAGAAAAAACATTTGTTTAGCTTCATCTTGGATTGAAGAAAAGCTGTCAGAGAGCCTTCTGCCACCACCACTTCAGTCTACACCCGTGAACAGAACTGTGTACTTTCCGAGTTGATTTTCTGGGAGATTGAGTGGGAAATACTAAAGTCAATGGGGTGTGCTTTTTAAATACTGGTTCCCTTGGGACATGGAGCATGCCACCATGTCTTTCCATGTCTTTCCACTAGGTCTCTTATGCATATTCCATGTGAGGAACATACAGTGTGATATCTGTTCTCCGTGTAGTGTGTGTCCTCACTGCTCTTGTCCATCACCACCCTAAGCACAAGTCTTATCAGTAGTTGTTTCTAAGTGTGTAAGACCTTGTTTGCTTTTGAAGTGGTGTAGGGCCTTCCTTCCTTCTCTTGGTTCACGTGGCAACAGTATCTTTCAGGATGAACCTCTAATGTCCTAGGAAATGATAATACCACTAAAATTTGGTCTTAGTCAGCTTTGTCCATTGACTCTACTGTGCGAAAGCAAATTGTGACCCAAAAGATAGAGATTTTTTTCCCAAGAAGCAAGAATTGATGGCACTGAAATGCTCAAGGTTCTGGAAACTGTTCACAGTGCATTGTTTTAACCATCATTTTTATGGAATGGGATTTGTTGTCTCTCATCATGCCATAATGGGAAATTTTCTTTATGAATCAGGGCCAGTGTGATGTGAAATAATGTGACATGTCCGAATGACATGCAACATGTGAGTTTTTGTGTTCTATGAACAGTGGTATTTGAGACCAAACCCCATTCACACAGTCTGCTGCTGGAGCTGAGAAGGCATGCCTATGTGTGTTTTACAATTGAACTCAGTACTGACCACACCGAGAATGATGACACATTAGTTTCCCATAAGGATGATAAGGTGTCGAATCTCAAGATGTGGCGTTTCTAACGGAAACATGCAGATGTTTGCCTACCTACTATGTGTATATGCCTCGCGGTAGGCCCTTGTTTCATGAACTCAGCTCGTGGGAGAGCAAAGATTTTACATATGTTTCAGAAATCGTTTCCAGGAACGGAGCTTAATGAACTCTGCTCTCCTCCAGTCCTCATGCTGTGAACCATGTGGAGGCTGTACTTGAAGGAACAACTTCTGTCTGGTTGCAGGACGTGGTCCCTGAACGAAGGTCTGGAAGCTGGCGGTGTGAGTGGGGTTTTCAGAAGGGACGGGCCCAGCTAATAGGAAGGAAATTCCGTTGTCCTTTAGCTGGGAATCATACTTGACTGCCACTGTAATTTGGAACAAGTCAGACACCACCCTCCTACGATTGAGTAAAATTCCTCTTACCTTACATCTCCCCTGTGAGTAAACTCGGGTACTTGAAAGTAGCCCTTTTCTAAAATTGCCATGAATGAGTCACAAGGGAATTTCTAGTGTGTTTTTCTGATTCCAATGTTAATGCTAATGGTGTCAGATTTCATGGAGATGGAAATGTTCTGCTAAATCACCTGGTAAACTGGTAGATCATTTGGTAAATGGAAAGTTTTTCTTGGCAACAACAAATGGAAGGTGCATTGTGCACAAAGTAATTTAAGTGTATATTCAACTGTTGTATAATTTTAATAATTTTTTAAGTATTTGATTTTATGGGGACATTTTTGTGGGATGATTAGAGTTAAATATAGCTGTCATGTGTCTAGTTTGGTGGGATAACATTTTTTACTTAAATTCATGTTTTCCCTGTCTTGATGTAGTGGGGGAAGATCTCAATCACAACTTTGGTAATTGCCTGATTGAATTCAAGCAAATTTGACTTCATTAACTCAGGTTGTAATTAATATTTCAGACTATCTGGAGTATACCAATTTCTCTTTCATTTGCTATTTGATTTCTTGATCTAATTCAGAAATGACACTTGTGGGTAGTAGTGAGTCAGTGCACTAAGTAGATGGTCTCTCCCCTTCAGGGTGCCATTGAGTGCTGACAGTTTATAAAACGAAACCACAAAATCAGCTTCAAGCAGCGGCATGCTCCCCAAAAGTAGCACATTAAACTTAAGCTCCCTGATACTGATTTTGCAAGCAAGAGGCTGTCTCCTGAATCTTAAATTACCTAGCAACATAGAGGCCAAATGTGGAAGATTTAAGAAGAAACAAGTTGGGGTATGAGCTAAGGCCTTCATCCCACCTGTAATTTATGCATTGCCTTATTCGTCATTATTTAGATGTCCAGAGAAGTGGGCATAAATCCTCGTCAGAGTAAAAGTAGCAAAATTCAAGGCAAATGATTTGAGAAAAAGATTATCAACACCATGTTTTCCAACCAGTTATCCTTGATGATAATGAGGTAAACATAGAAAAAAATGAAAAATACTAGAATTTTTAAAGGAAAGTATGTATTTAGAAAACCTTCTTTATAACTATTCTGTTTTACTGTAATCCTGCTCGTTAAATGCAACATAGGTGCAGGTGCTGCCCCTTGCTTGGGAACAAGTACCGGGGCCCTAGGTGTCTGCAGAGCCCTCTGCACCCGAAGTGAGTGGAGAATGAATTTCCTGGTACTGTAATGAAAATAAGGTCTGCTCAACACAATAAACTTTTACTTGTCTTCTTTAAAACTGTCTGGTTGGTCATTCGGCTTTTATGTTTAGGTCATTCGGCTTTTTATTTCCTTTTATGAAGGATATATCATTAGAGCTCAAAATCCCACCCTTTCATCTGACAGAAGAAGCAAGCCTGCAGGAAGGAGAGCTTTACCTGCACATTTGGTCTGGTGATGGAGCTGGGTCCAGTTCCACCAATTCTCACAATAGCACCCATGCCTCTTGAAGGTTGCCAGCCTTGGAGAACTGCCACAGGCAGGATCTTGTAGGCAAGCTGCCCCAGGGGAGCTCACCATAATGGGCAGGGTGGCAGAGTTTGAACATTTTGCAGATTCTCTAAACTGTTCTGGGGCCAGACTTGAAGATATGGTTCCTGACATTCAGATGCTCATTGGACACTGCCAGCCAGTGTATGGAGTGCTCCTGCTGAGGTGGAGGTCAGGGAGGGGGACTTGGTGGCTGTGAGAAGGCAGCAGAGGGCCCCTCAGGTGGAAGAGAGGAGGGATTTCTTTGGTAGTCAGGAAAAGCTTCTACAAGGAGATGATGCTTAAAATGATGTCTGAGGAATTATCCAGGTAGGGTGTGGGAGGTGGGGATAGAGGGAGGAGCAGGAGCTAGTTTGTCTCATTTAGGGAGCTGCAAGTGAACCTAGAGTCCATAGCCAGGAGAGAAATTCTGAGGCAGGGATCTGAGTTTGATCCCAGGGCCACAAGAAAGCCCGAGTGGTTTTTAACTGGGTACTGACAGGAAGTTGGCTTTTTCTTGTAATAAACTTTACTGGTAAATAGCACATCTAGGCCCAAGTACACAAACATACATCTTGGTAGGTTTTCAAGGTGAACAGACTTAACCATCATCAAGATAAGTAAAAAGAAAATTGGATTTTTTTAAAGTTTATTTAGTTTTGAGAGAGGGAGCTAGAGCGTGTGTGAGCTGGGGAGAGGCAGAGAGAGAATCCAAGGCAGGCTCTGCACTGGGGCTTGAGCTCATGAACCGTGAGATCATGACCGGAGCTGAAATCAAATGCGATGCTCAACCAACTGAGCCACCCAGGGGCCCCAAGGAGGTTGAATTTTATTTTAAACAACATTTAAACATCTGGCATCCTGTAATGGCCAGAGTGTCTTGTATCAGACTAACTCTCCTACCGATAATTATATACATTTTATATACATTTTTGAAATGCACTGTAAATTTTGAAATGCACTGTAAAGTGAGGAAAGTGACTAGAGACAAGCAAAACTGGAGGGGACTCATCCACTGAAAGAAGAGTAACACACTGGACAAGATCACGTTTAAGTGACGGTTCCTCACGTAGCCCCACAGGGAATACAACAAAAAGTGGCAATCTCACAAGGTTGAGGAGCCAACTCAGAATTCAGGGTTGTTGGAGCAGCTTGGAAATTGAAAGGGAAATCCCAGAAAGAGGAAAACACAGAGCCTTGAGTTCACCTGTCATACTCCCCTCCAATTCTTGGTTGACTCCTCCTAAATTATGCATGAGTTGGGTAGGATTCCAGAGAGCCCAACAGAAAGCAACTGGAAGTCTGGAGAAGGTCAGCAGATGTCTGGTGCTGGGGAGGGAAAGTTTGGAATTTATGACCCACCAGGTTAGAGAGACATAGTGAATTTTGGGGGCTTTCATTGAAAACCTGGAAAGCCATGCTTTAGAATGAGAACCACATCTGAAAACACTGGTTGAAGCCCTAGGACTAAGGGCAAAACTAAAACAGACCCACTCTACTAAAGCCTAAAATTGAGCCTTCAAAAAAATCAAGGCAATCTGCTAGTAACTTGACTGCCTACTAAACAAAACTCAACAATTCAAAGTCTCCACACTGTATCACCCAGAATGTCCAGTATACAATTACAAATCAGGAGCCATCAGAAGAAATGTATGACGCACAACCAAGAAAAAAATCAAACAAATCCCCCAATAAGCAAGATGTTGAAATTACTGAATAAGAGGGGCGCCTGGGTGGCGTAGTCGGTTAAGCGTCCGACTTCAGCCAGGTCATGATCTCGTGGTCCGTGAGTTCGAGCCCCACGTCAGGCTCTGGGCTGATGGCTCGGAGCCTGGAGCCTGTTTCCGATTCTGTGTCTCCCTCTCTCTCTGCCCCTCCCCCGTTCATGCTCTGTCTCTCTCTGTCCCAAAAATAAATAAAAAAAAAACGTTGGAAAAAAAAAATTAAAAAAAAAAAAAGAAATTACTGAATAAGAATTTTAAAATAATTATAAATACTTTAAAGGATCTATAGAAAAGGACAGACACAAAGATGAAGATGTGGAGAATTTTACAAGAGACATACAATTTTTAAAAGTCTCATGGATGGGCTTACAATATTAAACACTGCAAAAGAAAGGATCAGTGAATGTGAAGACAGGCTAATAGATATTATCCAAGTTGAATAGCAAAGAGGGAAAAAAAACCATAAATGAACAGAGATGTAACAACTTGTGAGGCAATAGTGAAAATATAAAATATGCTAAGTGGAACACTAGAGGAAAAAGAAAATATTTGGAGGAAAAGAAACAAGCAAAATGTTTCGGAGAAATATTAGCTAAAAATTTTCAAAATGTGATTAAAATATCAATATCCAAAAAGCTCAGTGACCCTCTGTAATAGTTTTTAAAAAAATTCTAAAACCAGTTTTGAGGCCTTGGCTAGAGACCAGTGAATTATCTTGAGCATCCAATTAAGTTCATACCATCAACCACTTTACTGGTTGGATATGCACATTCTGGGCCACTGTACACCCACCCTAATCGCCCAAAACCATATACCAGACAGCCAGCGGCAGCTCCCAAGCCCCAGAGCCCACTGGAATTGTTCAAATTAGCTAGTCCTAATCTTTTTTACCCTTCCTTGCCCATTCATTCCTGGGGAAACCATTATAAAAATTCTTTCCCACAGTTCCTATCTTGCCTTTTTCTTCAAGACCAACTCTAGTGTTTCCCCTGAGTGATCCTGCATGGTGTGAACTGTGAGCATCACAGAACTCTGACACTCTTCAGGTTTCTAACGATATGTCACCCCACCACCCAAAAGCTGGATAAGTATACAGGCCACACCTTAGGCACATCTTAGTCAAATGCTGAATACCAGAGATAAAATCTTTTCAAAGTAGCCAGGAAAAATAAAAAAGACACATGATACACAAGAACAGCAATAGGAATGACAGTTGACTTTTCAGCAGGAAAAAAACAGATGACAGCGGAATAACATTTTTAAAGTGCTGAAAGAAGACAAAGCTGTTTTAGCATTCTATGTGTGGGGGAAATGTTCTCTGAGAATGAAAATGAAATAAAACATTTCAGAATAATTGAATGCAAATAGAATTCATTCCCAGTAGATCTGGACTATAAAAAATGGTAAAGATCCCTCAGGCTAAAAGGGAAATGATGCCAGATAGAAATTCAGATCAACAGGAAAGAATGGAGAGTACTGGAAATAGTAAATATGCAGGTAAATATACTATTTTTTTCTTTAAGATATTATTGATTGCTTAAACCAAAATTGATACCTATATGTCATAGGTATAATAGTTATATAGATAGAAGTAAAATATATGACAATTGCACAAAAGATGGGAGTTATAAGATTCTTATGTTATATGTGAATTGGTGTGATAGTAATGCAAGATAAGCTGAGGAAGCAAATTGTTTTCCCTAGAGTAACCATTAAAAACCAAATATGAAGTTATAGCCCTCCCCAACCAAATGGGAGATAAAATTCAGTACTTAAATTTTTTAAATAATAAAAAAAAAAGCCTATAATAATCAACCCAATAGAGGCAAGAAAGGAGGAACAAAGGAACAAGTACAGAGGAGATAAATACTAAACTAACAGCTAAACAGCAGACTTTAAACTGAAAAAAATCAAGATTTGCATCATATATTAATAGTTTTAAATATTCTAAGTAAAAGGCAGAGATTTTTAGATTGTGTTTTAAAAAATAATTTACAAGAATTAACAGTTAATAGAAATAGGTTGAAATTAAGAAATATACCACACAAACATAAGAAAACTGGTGTGGCTATGTTAATGTCAGGCAAAGTGAAATTCAAGACATTACCAGAGGATTACAAAAAGGACATTCTATACTGATAAAAGTCAATCAAGAAGACATTAACAATCCTAAATATATATGTACCTAATGACATTAATTTACAATGCATATGGGGTCAATCACTATTAAACTGGGAAAAGCTATTGCAATAAACTATTTTGGAACTCTGGAACATGTTTGGACACTTACAACAACCAGCATAGTGCTTCATGAAGAAGGTTCTAATCTTGTGTGAATGGCATGCATGAACTAACTACCACTTCCTATTTTTTTGGCACCACTTTGGCCATGGGGACAGCAGCCTGTGTTCTTGGAGTAGATGGATGGTGCTAGTGTGGACAGAGATGACCTTGTTCTCAAAATATTTGGATCCATACATTTGAGCTGGTCTAGTGATATGTGAGGAACTGGCACAGATACTTGCCTTGGTTTGGGCCCTCAGTAGCAGTGGCTTACACTGGTGTCATCCTTCAGAAGATTTACAGAGACAGGACCCTCTTCTTTTCCTTGTTGGAGACAGACATTTAAAGAAATTGTTCTCAGGTCACTGCTTGACTACAGAGACAATGGGATAGAAACTTCAGGAACCACACAAAAGGAATACATACTTTGCAAAAATAGTTTGGGAAAGTCACAATCATATGGCTTTGCCCTCAATAAACAAATATCATCAACCCCTGAGGATTGGGAAAATTAGATTTCCAGATTTAGCATATTATAAAATCCCAGAATGTCCATTTCTTAAAAAAAAAAACAAAAAACAAAAAACAAAAACAAACAAACTAATGGAAATCAGGAAAATGACATAAGAACAAAATGAAAATATATTAAAAAAAATAGAAATGATAAACAAGTAACCAAATTGTGCAGCTGACAAGTACACTAAGTGACATAAAATGTTCACTGAGGGTATTCAAAGGCAGATGTGTATATGAGCAGGCAGAAAAAAAAGACCAGAGAATTAAAGACTAGGACAGTTGAAATTATCCAGTTTGGGGGGGGGGGGCGCAGAAAGAAAAATGAAGAATCTGAGGGATTAATGGGACACTATCAAGTGTACCAACATATGCATTGTAGGAGTCCTAGGAGGAGAAGAAAGTGCAGAAAAAGTATCTGAGGAAGAGATTGCCACAATCTGTTGAAGGACATGAATCTACACATCCAAGAAGCTTAATGAACTCAAAGCAGGATACATTCAGAGATCCACACCAAGACATAAGTCAAATTGTTGAAACCAAAGACAGAATTTTGAAAGCAGCAAGAGAGAAGCAGCTCATCAAGTACAAGATCAGACTAATAACCAAATTCTCACCAGAAACCATGGAAACCAGAAGGCAGTGGGATGACATTTATGTCCTTTAAAAACAAAAACAAAACCCCTCTCAACCAAGAATTCTATATCTGGCAAAACTATCTTTGAAGAAATTAAGATACTTCTAGATAAACAAAAGCTGTAAGATGTCATTAACAGTAGACCTGCCTTACAAGAAATGCCATTAGGGAATATTTCTGGCTGAAACTCAGACAGTAACTCAAAGCCATAAGAACACTGGTAAATGTAACTACATAGACAAATATAAAAACCTCATTTACTTTTAGTTTATAACTCATCTTTTTTCTTTTTTTAAAAAAATTTTCTTTTAAAAAAAAATTTTTTTTTTCAACGTTTTTTTTTTATTTATTTTTGGGACAGAGAGAGACAGAGCATGAACGGGGGAGGGGCAGAGAGAGAGGGAGACACAGAATCGGAAACAGGCTCCAGGCTCTGAGCCATCAGCCCAGAGCCTGACGCGGGGCTCGAACCCACGGACCGCGAGATCGTGACCTGGCTGAAGCCGGACGCTTAACCGACTGCGCCACCCAGGCGCCCCAAAAATTTTCTTTTTTAAAAAATGTTTTATTTATTTTAGAGAGAGCATGAGTGGGGGAGGGGCAGAAGGAGAGAGGAACAGAGGATCTGAAGCGGGCTCTGCTCTGAGAGCAGTTAGCCTGATGCAGGGCTTGAACTCATGAACCGAGAGATCATGACCTGAGTCGAAGTTAGGTGCTCAACTGACTGAGCCACCCAGGCACCCCTCATCTGTTTTCCTATATGATTTAAAAGGCAAATGCATAAAACAGTACTTGAAAATGTATATTAATGAGCACAAAATGTATAAGGATGTAATTGGCAAAATAATAGGAGAAGGAGAGAAGTATATAGGAGCAGAATATATACTATTGAAACCAAGTTGCTATTCAAACTAAGTTGTTATAAATAAGTTTAAGATGTTAATTGTAATTCCTGACATAACCACTAGGAAATAATTTTTAAATATATAGAAAAGTAAAGTAAAGAAGAAAATAGAACATACACTGCAAAATTTTAAGTAAACATAAAAAAAATGAATAACAGATTGAGGAACAAAACGTGTGGCATACGGAAAGCAAAAGCTAAATGGCCGAAGTAGATCATGTCTTATCTGTATTTACTCCAAATGCAATGGGTTAAGCTCCCTTATTAATAGACAGAGACTCGCAGACTGGGGGAAAAAACTCATCAACTATCTACATGTTGTCAACAAGAGACTTAAAATACAAAGACACAAAAAAGTTGAAAGTAAAACGATAAAAAAAAGATATCTCATGCAAATAGTAACCAAAAGAGAGCTAGAGAGACTTATATTATCTGACAAAATAGGCTTTAATTAAAAAAATTTACAAGAGATGAAGAAGGACATTATAGGAGCTCCTGGGTGGCTCAGAGTGTTGAATATCTGACCCTTGATCTCGACTCAGGTCATGATTCCCATGGTTCATGGGATCAAGCCCTGCATTGGGCTCTGCACTGACAATGTGGAGCCTGCTTGGGATTCTCTGTCTCCCTTTCTCTCTTCCCCTCCCCTGCTCTCTCTCTCTCTCAAACTAAATAAACTTGAAAAGAAGGACATTATATATTGATAAAGTATTTAATCCAGCAAGAAGATATAACAATGACAAACTTGACCACACATAAGAACAGGGCCCCAAAATATATGACACAAAATTGGACAGAATTAAAGGGAGAAATACAGTTTTACAGTAACAGGCGGACACTTCAGTGCCCATTTTCAAAAATGGATAGGTCAGACAAGATTAATGACATAAAGAGGACTTTAACAACAACCTAAAACAAGCGGACCTAACAGACATAAACAGAACACTCCCACAACAGTACAGCACGTAATCTTCTCAAGTGCACATGGAACATCGTCCAAGACACACAAAAACATTCTTCATGAGTTTTAAAAGACTGAAATCATATAAAGTATCTTCTGATGGCAATGGAATAAAACTAGATATCAATAATTGAAAGAAACTGGAAATTTCAGAGTAATAAAATCCACAAAAATTAACAGACTTTTAACAAATGGGTAAAAAAAAAGTCACAAGGGGAATTTTTAAAAATATAATATTCCAAAATTTGTGGGAAGAAGTGCTAAGAGGGAAATTTTTAACAGTAAATGCCTGCATTAGAAAGGAAGAGAATCTCAAGTTAATATCCTAACTGTAAACCTTAAGGAACTAGAAAAAAGAAGAGCCAACTAAAGCAGAAGGAAGGAAACAATAAAGATTAGAGCAGATATACATGGGTTAAAGAGTAGAAAACCAGGGGTACCTGGGTGGCTCAAGCAGTTAAGTTTCCAATTTCAGCTCAGGTCTTGATCTCATGGTTCATGAGTCCCACCCCTACATTGGGATCTCTGCTGTCAATGCAGAGCCCACTTCAGATCCTCTGTCCCCCCCGCTCTCTAACCCTCCCCTACTCTCTCTCAAAAATAAACAAACTTTAGAAAAGAGAGAGTAGAAAAACAACAGAGAAAATCAATGATGCCAAAAGTTTGTTCTTTGAAACAACTTTTTCATTGACAAACCCTTAGGTTCAGGGAGAGAGAGGGGTGAAGGGTAAGAGGGAGAAAGAAGACTTCATTAAAATCAGAAATGAAGTGGGGACATTATTACTTAAATAACAGAAATAAAGTGGATTATAAGAAAATACTATGAACAATTATAAGCCAGCAGTTGAATAACCAAGATTAAAAGGAAAAATGTTTATAAACACACAAATTACCAAAACTGATTCAAGAAAAAACAGAATTTAGACTAGACATATAACAAGTAAATAGATTTAATCAGTGACCAACAACCTCCCAACAAAGAAAAACCTAGGAACCAGTGGCTTACTGGTGAGTTCTACCAAATATTTAAGATGAATTAAAACCAATCCTTCTCAAACTCTTGCCCAAAAAATGAAGTAGAGAGGGAACCCTTCCTAACTCATTCTATGAGGCTAGCATTGCCCTGACAGCAAAATGAGACAAAGACACCCCAAGAAAACCAAAGTCCAATATCCCTTATGAATAGATGCAAATGCCCCCATAAAAGATAACCAAATGGAATGCCAGTAGATAAGGACTATACTCCATGAGCAAGTGGGATTTATCCCCAGGGCAAGTGTGGTTCAATGTATGAAAATTATTCACTGTAATATACCACGTTGATAGAAAGAAGCAAGGAAAAACACCACATGATCTCAACTTGTGCAAAAAAAAAAAGTCATCTGATAAAATCCACTTCCCTTTCATGACAAAACACTCAATAAACTAGGAGTAGATGGAAATGTTCATTATGTGATAAAGGCCGCATATGAAAAACCAGCAGCTGGGGCGCCTGGGTGGCTCAGTCGGTTAAGCGGCCGACTTCGGCTCAGGTCATGATCTTGCGGTCCGTGAGTTCGAGCCCCGCATCAGGCTCTGTGCTGACAGCTCGGAGCCTGGAGCCTGTTTCAGATTCTGTGTCACCCTCTCTCTGACCCTCCCCCGTTCATGCTCTGTCTCTCTCTGTCTCAAAAATAAAAATAAAAACGTTAAAAAAAATTAAAAAAAAATCCCAGCAGCTAATATCACACTCACTGGTGAAAGTCTGAAAGCTTTTCTCCTAAGATCAAGAACAATATGAGAATGCCCACTTTGTCACTATTCATTATAGTGCTGCCAGTACCAATAGGAAAGAAAAAAAAATGGTTACCAAACTGGAAAAGAAGAGGTAGTTACGTCTGTTTGCAGACAACACAATATGTAGAAAACTTCTAAGGAACCCACAAAGAAGGTTGAATTTAGTGATGTTGTAGGATACAAAATTGACAGACAAAAATCAGTTGTATCTCTATACACCAGGAATGAACAACCCAAAAAGGAAATTAAGAAAACCTTTACATTTACATAGCATCAAAATAATAAAATTCTTAGGAATAAACTTACCAAGGGGGAGAAATACTGTACACTGAAAACTGAAATTCATTGCTGATGGAAATTAAAGAAGACCTAAACAAATGGAATGACATGTCACATTAGAGGACTGGAAGACTTAATATTGTTAAAATGACAGTACTTCCCAAATTTATCTGTAGATTTAAAGCAAATCCTTATCAAAATCCCCACTGGGATTTTCTACAAAAATAGAAAAACTCACCCTAAAATTCATATAGAATTTCAAGGGACTCTGTATAACCAAAGCAACCTTGATAAAGAAGAACAAAGTAGGAGGACTCACACTTTGCTTACTGCAAAGCTACCACAGTCAAAACAGTGACACCATCATAAGAATAGAGATATAGACTGATGGAATAGAATAGAGATGCTAGAAATAAACCCTTACATTTATGATTGATTTTTGACAAGAGTGTCAAGACAACGTAAAGGAGTAAAGGCAGTGTTTTTAAAAAATGGTGCTGAGACAAATGTATAGCCACATGCGAAAGAATGGAGTTGAATCCTACCAAGTTAGTGATAGATCATTGGTTGTTTGTTTTTGAGAGAGAGAGAGAGAGAGAGAGAGAGAGAGAGAGAGAGAGAGAGAAAATGAGTGGGGGAGGGGGAGAGAGAGAGGGGGACAGAGGATCCTGAGCAGGCTCTGTGGTGACAGCAGTGAGTCCAACGTGGGGCTCGAACTCATGAACTGAGATCATGACCTGAGCTGAAGCTGGACGCTCAACCGACTGAGCCCCCCAGGGGTCCCCCAAGTTAGTGATAGTTTCTTAATCATGACACCAAAAGCACAGATAACAAAAGAAAAAATTGGACTTCATCAAAACTTTAAGAGTTTGTCCATCAAGGGACACTATCAAGAGAGTGAAAAGACAAGCCACAGAACAGAAATAATATTTGTAGATTATATATCTGATAAGGGGTTAGTATCCAGAATAAAGAAACTCTTACAATTCAACAGGAAAAAAAAAAAGCAAACAAAAACCCACTTAATTACAAAATGGGTAAAATGCTGGAATAGACACTTCTCCAAAGAAGAGACACAAATTGTCAATAAGCACAACAAAATATCCTCAAATGTCCTAATTAACCATGAGGAAAATGCAAATCAAAACCCAATTTAAACGTCTCCAACCAGGAGGGGGTCCTGGGTCGCCCAGTCGGGTAAGCATTCCAACTCTTGATTTTGGCTCAGCTCATGATCTCACGGTTCGTGGGATAGAGTCCCAGGTGGGGCTCTTCTTCTCTCTCTGTCCCTCCCCCATTTGCTCTCTCTCTCAAAGTAAATAAACATTAAAAAAATTCCAACCGGGGCGCCTGGGTGGCGCAGTCGGTTAAGCGTCCGACTTCAGCCAGGTCACGATCTCGCGGTCCGTGAGTTCGAGCCCCGCGTCGGGCTCTGGGCTGATGGCTCAGAGCCTGGACCCTGTTTCCGATTCTGTGTCTCCCTCTCTCTCTGCCCCTCCCCCGTTCATGCTCTGTCTCTCTCTGTTCCAAAAATAAATAAACTTTGAAAAAAAAAAATTCCAACCATAATTATGTACTAATCTGTGTCTATTTTCAGTTCTGTCAATTATTGTTCCATGTAATTTTGTTACATTTTTTATTGTGGTAAAATACACATACCATAACATTTACTATTTTAACCATTTTTACATGTAAAATTTAGTGGCATTAAGTACATTCACAACATTGTGCATCCAATACCATTATCCATCTCCAAAACTTTTCATCATCCTATACCAAAACTGTACCCATTAAACAACTCCCCACTGTCTCCTGCCCTAGCCCCTCATCACCTCTATTCCACTTTCTGTCTTTATGAATTTGATCATTTTAGGTACCTCTTATAAGGGAATTACACAATATCCTTTTGTGTATGCCTTATTTCATTTAACATAATGTCCTCAATATTGATCTATGCTGTAGTATGTCTTAGTTATCTCAAGCTTCCGTAACTAAATACCACAGACTGTTTAAACAACAGAAATTAATTTCTTACAGCTGTGAAGTCTGAAAGCCTGAGATCACAGTGCTGGCATGGTCAGTATCTGCTGATCATGGCCATCTCTATGCTGTGTCCTCAGATGGCAGAGAGAGAGACAGAGAGTCCCCATGTCCCTTTCTCTTCTTATAAAGACAGTAATCCCATCATGAGGTCCCTACCCTAATGATGTCATCTAAACCTAATTATCTTCCAAAGGCCCTATCTCCAAATAACATCACATTGGGGATTAGGGCTTCAAAATATGAATTTTGGTAGTGGGGACAGAATTCAGTCCACAGCATAGTGTGTATCAGAATATAGTTCCTTTTCAAGCTTGCAGAATATTTCTTTATAAAGCATTTTATCCATTCATCTGTCATCGACTTTTGGGTTGCTTCTGTCTTTGGGCTATTATGAATAATGATGCTATGAATATTGGTGTACAGCTATCTAGTTGAGTCCCTGCTCTCAATTCTTTTGAGTAAACATCTAGAACTGGAATTGCTGGATCATATGGTCATTCTATATAACTTTTTAAGGAACTGGCACATGATTTTCCAGAGCAGCTGTACCATTTTACATGCCTACTGGCAATGCACAAGTGTTTCAATTTCCCCACATCTTTATCAATGCTTGTTTTCCTTTTTTGCAATAGCCATTCTGTTGGGTGTGAAATGGTATCTCATTGTGGTTTTGATTTGTATTTCCCTAATGACAAATGATGCTGAGCAGCTTTTCATGTGCTTATTGGTCATTTGAATATATTCCTTGGAAAAATGCCTTTGCCTATTAAAAAATTTCTGGGTTTTTTAAATTATGAATCAACAGGGTTCTTTATATACTCTGGATACAAGACTCTCATCAGATATATGATTTGGAAATATTATCTCTCATTCTGCAGGTGTCCTTTCACTTTTGACAGTGTCTTTTGAAGAAAAAAACTTTAATTTCAATTATGTCAAATTTATCTATTTTTTTTCTGTTGCTCATGCATTTTGTCTTATCTAAGAATCCATTGCCAAATTCAAGGACATGAAGATTTACTTCTACACTTTCCTTCTAGGGAGTTTTATAGTTTTTAGCACTTACATTTAGGTCTTTTATCCATTTTGAGTTAATTTTTATTATGGTGTAAGGTAAGGGTTTAACTTAATTATTTTGCACATGGCTTTTCATTTGTCCAAGCACCATTTGTTGAGAAGATTATTCCTTCCCCCATTAAATAGTCTTGACTTTAGGGAACCTAGGTGGCTCAGTCAGTTGAGCATCCAACTCTTGATTTCGGCTCAGCTCATGGTCCTGGGGTCCCAGGGTCATGGGATTGAGCCCCACATTGGGCTCCATGCTGAGCATGGAGCCTGCTTAAGATTCTCTCTCTCTCTCTGTCTCTCTCTCTCTCTCTGTCTCTCAGGGTGCCTTGGTGGCTAGGTCGGTTCAATGTCCAACTTTGGCTCAGGTCATGATCTCATGGTTTGTGGGTTTGAGTCCCATGTCAGACTCTGTGCTGACAGCTCAGAGCCTGGAACCTGCCTCAGATTCTGGATCTCCCTCTCTCTCTGCCCCTCATGCTCTGTTACTCTCACGCTCTCTCTCTCAAAAATAAACATTAATTTTTTTTAAATAAAAAGTAAAAAAGATTCTCTCCCTCCCTCCCTCTCACTCTCTTTCTCTCTCTCTCTCTCTCCGTCTGCCTGTCTCTTCCACTCACATGCTCTCTTTCTTTCTAAAATAAAAAAAGTTTCAACATCATTGTTTAAGCTCATTTGAATATATACATTATTTCTTTTTTTTAACATTGTTTTTAAAGTTTATTTATTTATTTTGAGAGAGCAAAAGCATGCATGCAAGGAGGGGAGGGGCAGAGAGAGAGGGAGAGAATCCCAAGCAGGTTCCACATTGTCAGCACAGAGCCTGATGTGAGGCTTGATCCCATGAACCATGAGATCATGAACTGAGCCAAGATCAAGAGTCAGACACTTAACTGACTTGAGCCATCCAGGTGCCCCATCAGCGTTTATTTCTGGATTCTCCATTCTATTCCATTCATCTGTCTTAAGACAGTACCACACTATTTTGATTATTTTTGCTTTATAGGTAGTTTTGACAAAGAAATGTGAGTCCTCCTACTTTGTTCTTCTTTATGAAGACTATTTTGCTACTCTCAGTCCCATAAAGTTCATACGAATTTTAGAATAGCTTGTCAATCTCTGACAAAAAAAGGCAGCTGGAATTCCTATAAGGATTGTGTTGAATCTGTAGATTAATTTGTGGGATATTGCTATTTTAACAATATTAGTTCTTCCAGTCCATGAACAAGGATATCTTTCCATGTATTTAGATTTTTAATTTCTTTTAACAGTGTTGTACCATTTTCAGAATGTAAGTTTTGCACTTATTTTGTTAAATGTACGAAGTATTTTATTCCTTTGCTGGAATAAATAAGTATTTATTCCTTATGCTGTTGTAAATGACATTTTTTTCTTAAATTCATTTTCAGATTGTTCATTGCAAATTTCTACAAATACAATTGATTTTGTATATTGAGCTTGTATTATGTAACTTTACTGAACTACTTTAATAGCTTTTAGTGGATTTCTTCAGGATTTTCTAGATATAAGATCACATCATCCATAAATATAGTTTTACTTTCTTCCTTTCAATTCTGGATATCCTTATTTCTATTGCCTAATTTCCCTGGCTAGAACTGTCAGTACAATTTTGAATAGAATTGGTGGTTGTGAACATCCTTGCCTTGTTCCTGATCTTAGTGGGGAAAACATTCTGTCTTTCAACATTAAGCATGATGTTAGCTATTAGTTTTTCATAGATGCCCTTTATCAAGCTGAATAAGTTCCCTTATTTTTCTAGTTTGTTGAGCTTTTATCATGAAATTTGTTGGATTTTGTCAAATGTTTTTTCTATGTCTATTGAAATGATCATGTGTTTTTTGTTTTTTATTGATATGGCATATTTTAGTAATGAATGTTTAGATGTCAAACCAACCTTAAATTCCTGTGATAAATCCCATTTGGTTAGAGAGTATAATTCTCTCTCTCTTTTTTTTAACATTTATTTATTTTTGAGAGAAAGAGACAGAGAATGAGACAGAGGAGGGGCAGAGAGAGGGAGACACAGAATCTGAAGCAGGCTCCAGGCTCTGAGCTGTTGACACAGAGCCCAAGACAGGACTTGAACTCACAGACTGTGAGATCATGACCTGAGCCCAAGTCGGGTACTTAACTGACTGAGCCACCCAGGTGCCCTATGGTCATGGATATAATTCTTTTTATACGTTGCTGGATTTGGTTTGCTAGTATTTTGTTGAATATTTTTTCTGTCTATTTCATAAGAGATATTGGTCTGCAGATTTTTCTCTTGTAATGTCTTTGTTTGATTTTGGTATCAGGGTAATACTGGCTTCCTTTTAAATGGGAATTAGAAAAAATTTTTTGTGAGTAAAATAAATTCAAATTTACAATGTGGTTACCAAAGACTATGAAATATATTTTTAATAAAACTCAAAACAGAATAAGGTTGATAATCAGCAAAGCAAGGGAAGAATGTGATCAAATTATCCAATCACATAAGTAATACTTGTTATTATATAAAACCTGACGGATACAGGGAAAAAAGAGAAAAAAAATTCTACTACCAGAGATTACTGTTAACATTTTAATATATTTGCATATATATTCACATAGACATATATATCAAAAGTAGGCCAAATTGTATGTACTACTTTTTAAAATACAGTTTTACTTTTAGCAATTTTATACATGAATGGAGTTATACCTCTTTGGATGCTTTATGGTGTATATAAGAGGAAATACTCCTTGGGTGGGCATATCTAATAATAAAACATACTAGTTCACACATCAGAAATCAGAGTGAGGACTGTCTTCCAGCTGAGTGATTTAGGTGTTCAAAGATACATTAAAATCCCAGGTCTTCTCATCTCTCTGCTCTGCCAGTCACAGCATCAGCTTGGTACTAAGATAGTCACCCACATATTTGGTGCTGTCTGTTTCCTTATCCACATGGTCGAGAACGTGGCTTCCCAGTGACAAATTTCTCTTTCATGTCAGGAGAGAACTTTCCAGAACACTGGGCAAGATTCTTCTGTTCTGGAGCCATCCAATAGGTCTCAGTCAAGCCCAACCCTTGAGCTGAGGTCAATTCTCCAAGTGCCTTTTCAGATAGGACTGGGAAAAGTAGGAGTGATTATTGGTAAGTCCATCACATTGTCTATCATGAAAGTTTAAAAATCAAATAGTACTTAAAAATGTATATGAAAGATCAGCAGGTTGAACTTGTATTGTGTAACTTTACTGAACCAGTACTGGCCCATTCTGCTCCACCCAGAGGCAAATATATTTCAACACTTTAAGTTATATTTTTCCAGTATTCCTCTCCAGTTCTCAAGAATATACTTATATAGTGTTATTTCTTGATACTCAGGGTGATTGAGGATTTAACTCTTCCATAATAACATCTCCCGCTTGCCCACTTTCCCTCATACATCATTAAGTACAGTAGCTTTATGTTATGTTATTATTATGTGTTTTTTTTTCAACGTTTATTTATTTTTGGGACAGAGAGAGACAGAGCATGAACGGGGGAGGGGCAGACAGAGAGGGAGACACAGAATCGGAAACAGGCTCCAGGCTCCGAGCCATCAGCCCAGAGCCTGACGCGGGGCTCGAACTCAGGGACCGCGAGATCGTGACCTGGCAGAAGTCGGACGCTTAACGGACTGCGCCACCCAGGCGCCTGTTATTATTATGTTTTATGTTACATTATGTTGTTAGGTTTTATGTTATGTTATGTTTTGTGTCCCCCAAAATTCATGTTTAAGCCCTAACCCACAATGTGATTTGATTGTATTTGGAGATAGGGTCTTAAAGAGGTATCTTAGGTTAAATGAATGAGTGGGCTCTAACCCACTCCTAGTTTTGTTGATTTGATGAACTATTTTTTTGGTTTCTGTATCATTTGCTTCTTCTATAATCTTTATTACTTCCCTTCTGCTGGCTTTGGGCTTTATTTGCTGCTCTTTTTCCAGCTCCTTTAGGTGTTAGGTTAGGTTGTGTATTTGAGACTTTTTTTGCTTCTAGATGAGGGCCTGTATTGCTATATACTTGCTTTTATGCCTTTGGGATAATTGCCTTTGCTGCATCCCAAAGGTTTTGGATACTAAATAAAGCCATGTATTTTAAGTTTCTACTTTAATTCCCTAGTTAACCCATTCATTCTTTAGTGGGATATCTTTTAATCTTTTAATCTCCATGTATTTGTAACCTCCACACTCCCCCCGGGGGGGGGGGGGGGGGGTGTGTCATTCCTCTGCAGTGTGTGCTTTGATTTGTTTGTTAAAATAAGCCTGGGGCCCCTGGCTGGCTCAGACAGTTAAGCATACAACTCTTGGTTTGGGCTCAGGTCATGATCCTGCAGTTTGTTAGTTTGGACCCCAAGTTGGGCTCTGTGCTGTCAGTGTGGAGCCTGCTTGAGATTCTCTTTCCCCCGCTTCCTCTCTGCCCCTCCCCCCCCTCTGTCTCTCAAAATAAATAAAAAAACTAAAAAAAAAAGCATGGTCCAAAAAAAAAAAAAAAAGAAAAGGAAAAGGAACAACAACAACAACAAAAAACCCAGACAAAAAACTATAAGCCTAATTCCAAAGAAAAAGAAAGAATGAAAGAAGAAAAAGAAAAAAAGAAATAGAAGCTTGATCCAAAAAATGAGAAAAGGAAACAAAGAAATAAAAGAATAAAGAACTATAAGCCTGATTAGAGAGAGAGAGAGAGAGAGAGAGAGAGAGAGAGAGAAAGCCTGGTTCTATTTCCACCAGAACTGAAGTCAATGCTTTGGAGCACTCTATGATCAGTAGACTTGGTATATATGGGGGGCCTGTGTGCCTTGTGTCCTCTGGGGGAGAGGCCCAATGTGCTGGCTCACAGACCTGCCCTAGTAAAGATGCAGCTACAGGGCACAGAGGGGCAGGGTTTGGTATAAGCAGCTTCAGCCTCCCCTGGGAGCACAGCGTTGCTTGCTGGTGGGTGGCAGAAGATGGCATCACCCCACCCTCTCATCCCCAGGGAGGAAAGCCCACGCCTGCCGCTGTTCAGGTAGCCCTCACAGAGGAGTGGACAATCTCCCCTCCTGTGTCCCAGGCTTCCATTAGATTCCTGCCCTCAACACTTCTGCGCTGGGCCATTGACCCGCCTGGTGCCACAGCTCTCCTGTGTTTTATTTCTGGCACATGGCCAGGATTCAAAACTCCAAATCTTAAAGGGACTGGCAAAGCCTGGACCCACTCCCCTCCTCCAGAGGAGAGCCTCACAGTGTTGTGCCTGGTGTCGTTCTGTCCCAGAAAAGCAGTTACACAGCCATCCCCAGTTGCCTGGGGAATATGGTGAAGCACAGTGAAGAGCTGTGACCAGGCTATCCGCCTTCTGCATGAACCTCTGTCCCCAGTTGAACGGCTGCTCAAAGGCATCAGCCAGGTCTTTTGTCCTTGGAGGGGCAATATAACCTCTTCCAAGTGTAGTCCAGGAAGGGGAGAATTTTCTCCCACTGCAATCCAGGAGATCCATGCACTACTCTGTCTGACGTCTGCTCTCAGGTCTCGGCCTTCCTTCTCCCCAGGAGCATCACTGTCTGTCTGGATTGACTCGGGTGAATGGTGGGGACTTCCAAAACCTCAGAATTTCAGCTCCACTGTTTGCATAAACTTGCAATAGTCAATTTTTAAAAAATTGGGCTATTTGTATTTTTCTTACTAAGTTCTAAGAGCTATTTATAAATATTAGATACAAGTCCTTTCTCAAATACATGACTTGCAGATATTTTATTCTCATTTGTGGCTTGCCTTTTCATTTTTGTAACTTTTTTAGCTTTTAAAAATCTTTTAATTTTGAAATAACTCACAGGAAGTTGCAAAAATAGTACGGCGACTCTCATTGATCCTTCCCCCACCTTCCACTAATGGTGCCATGTTGTGTAATTGCAGTGTAGTGTTGAACTAAGAAAACTGACATGACATAGTACTGTTATTTAGACTATGGACCTTATTCTATATTTATTGGTTTTTATATGCCCTAATTTGTGTGTGTGTGTGTGTGTGTGTGTGTGTGTGTGTGTGTAGTTCTGTGAAATTTGATCTCTTATATGGCTTTGTAACCACCACCACCGTCAACATACGGAACAGTTCCGTCACCATGAAAAAGTCCCCTTGTATTATCCTGTAGAGTTGCTTTTATTTCCAAAACTCCTGCCCCTGTCCTTTAGTGACCATTAATCCGTCCTTCGTTGCTATGGTTTGGTTATTTCCAAAATGTTGTGTGGTGTCATACAGAAAATGAAATCATATGGCATGAACCCTTTTGATATTGACATTTTCCCACTAAGCAGAATTCCCTTGAGATCCATCTAAGTCGTGTGTATTAATGGTTACTTTTTATTGCTGAGTACTAGCCCATTGTGTGGATGCACCAGAGACTTCTTTTTTTAAGTTTTTATTTATTTATTTTGAGAGACAGAGAGAGTGGGCAGGGGAGGGGCAGAGAGAGAAAGGGTGATAGTGGATCTGATGTGGGATCTGTGCTGACAGCAGAGAGCTTGATGTGGGGCTCAAACTCACGAACTGTGAGATCGTGACCAGAGCCGAAGTCGGATGCTTAACTGACTAAGCCACCAAGGTGCCCCCCCCGCCCCGCCCCACAGAGATTGTCTTTTTAACCATTCACTCACTGAAAGGCATTGGGTTGTTGTTATGTTTTGGCTATTATGAATAAAGTTGGATGGCCACTTGTGTATAGGTTTTTGGGTAAAACATAAGTTTTCATTTTATGGGGGATAAATTTCAAGAATGCAATTGCTAGGTTGTTTTGCAAGTGCATTTTTAGGCTTATTAAAAAAAGAACCATCAAACTATTTTCCAGACTGTACCAGACTGTACAAAATGGCTGTACCATTTTACATTCCCATCAGAAATGTACGAGAAATGATTTCTTTGCTTCCTCGCTGGCATTTGATAGTATCACTATTTTTAATTTTAGCTATTCTAAACTAATAGTGTAGTGATAGCTCGTTTTGGATATCATCCTCTCAGCTTATTTCATGGAACAAAAATGTTAATTTTGATGAAGTTCAATTTATTCAGTTTTCTTTGTGCTTTTAGTGTCATGTCTCAGGACACTTTGCTTTGCCCTAGGTCCTGAAAATTTTCTGCTATGTTTTTCTTAATATTTTAAAATAGTTTTACATTTTATATCTAAACCCATGTCCACTTAGAGTTAATTTTTTAATAAGGCATGAGACTTAGGTCGATGTTCACGTTTTTGCCAATGGATGTCCAGTTGCCCTGGCATCATGTGTTGAAAAGCATATACTTTCTCCATTGAACTAATATGTGCCTTTGTAAAAATATCACTTGGGTGAATTTGTGTGAATCTACTTAGGGTTCCATATTTCTGGAACAGTCTATGTTCTTCCACTGTGGTTTTGTAGTGTGTGTGTGTGTGTGTGTGTGTGTGTGTGTGTGTATGCCCCTTTCAATAGCACAGTTATTTTGTGTGTGTGTGTGTGTATGCCCCTTTCAATAGCACAGTTATTTACTGTAGTTATACAGTTAGTTTTAACATCAGTTCAGGTGGTTCCTTTCTATTTTTCTTTTTCAAAATAGTTTTAGCTATTTTAGTTCTTTTAACCATCCATTTACATTTAAAAACTATCTTATCTACAAAATATCTACAAACACATTTTTTTTGGCATTTTGACAGAATTGAATTAATCTATTTTGATAGATCAAGTATATAAATTTGGGGAGGATTGGCATCTTTACTATGTGAATGTTCCAATCCATGAACATAGAATGTCTCTCCATTTATTTAAAGCTTCTTTGACTTCTGTCATCAATGTTTTGTAATTTCCAGCATAAAGTTTTATGTATGTTTTGTAACATTTGTAGGTAAATGTTTAACGTTTTGAATGGATTGTAAATGGTTTTGTGTTTTGAACTCTGGTTTTCACTTTTTTGTTCCTAGGATATAGAAATACAATTGATTTATGTTTGTTCATCTTGTATCTTGCAACCTTGCTAAAATCACTTGTTCTAGGAATTTTATTTTTAAAAGATGACTTAAGATTTTCTATGTAGATAATCATGTTGTTTGCAAATGGGGACAGTTTTATTTCTTCCTCTCTCATATGTGCACAATTTTATTGCATTTTTTGCTTTGTTGTCCTGGTTAGGATTTCTAGTACTATGTTGCATAAGACTTGTGAGAACCATGTTCCTGATCTTAAGGGAAAAGTATTCAATCTTTTACTGTTAAATATGATATTGGCTGTAAGACTCTTTTTGTAGGTGCTTTTTATCAAGTTGAGGAATTTCCTCTTTATTTCTAGTTTTCTGAGAGCTTTTGTCATGAATGGATAGTGAATTTTGTAAAATTCTTTTTCTACATCAATTGATATAATCATGTGTGTTTTCTTTTTTAGCCTTCTGATACAGTGTATTATATTGCTTGCTTTCAAATATTGAACCAGCCTTGTATCCCTTGAATAAATCCCAGTTAAGCATGGCACATAATTTTTTAAAAATATTTCTCAACTACGTTTGCTAATAGTTTGTTTAGGAGTTTTATATTTAAGTTCATGAGACATATTGGCCTATAGTTTTCTTTTTTTAAAAAAATATGGTCTTTGGTTTTGGTTTCAGGGCCTCATAAAATGAGTTAGGAAATGTTCCCTTCTCTTCTATTTTCTGGAAGAGATTGCCTGGAATTGGTGCTAATTCTTTAAATGTTGAATGATGAATGTCTCCAGGGAAACTATCAGGGTATGGAGATTTCTTTTTTGGAAGTGATTATAGATTCAACTTCTTTAATAAACATAGGATATATTCAGGTTATCTATTTCATTCTGGGCATGTTTTGATAGTTTGTGACTCTCTAGGAATTGGCACATTTCATCTAAGTTGTTGAATTTATGTGGATAGAGTTTTCATAATATTTCCTTTTTATACTTTTAATGGCTGCAGCATCTATATTGATATCCCCCCTTTCATTCCTAATATTGGTAACTTGTGTCTTTTCTCTTTCTATTTTTATCAATTTTATTCAATATTTATCAATTTAATTGATCTTTTCAAAAGCTGCTTTTTTTCCTCTATTTTTTCCTATTTTCAGTTTCATTGATTTCTGCTCTTATTTTTATTATTTCCTTCCATCTTCTTGCTTTGGGTTTTTTCCCTCTTCTTTTCCTAGTTTCTTGAGGAGGGAACTTAGATTACTAATATATGAACCTTTTCTCTTTTCTAATATAAGCATTTAGCACTATGTATTTCCCTCTCAGTACTGCTTTAGACATATCCCACCAATTCAGATATGTTGTGTTTTTTTTTTTTATGTTTATTTAATTATTTTGAGAGAAAGAGAGAGAGAGAGGGAGAGGGAGGGGCAGAGAGGGAGAGACAGAATTCTAAGCAGGCTCTATGCTGTCAGTGTGGAGCCCAAAGTGGGGTTCTGTCACACGATTGTGAGATCATGACCTGAGCCAAAATCAAAAATAGGATGCTTGACTGACTGATCCAGGTGCGCTGATAAGTTGTGTTTTCATTTTCATTCAGTTTTATGTGTTTTTTTATTTCGTTTGATGCTTCCTCTTTGATTCATGAGTTATATACAAGTGTGTAGTTCAGTTACCAAGTGTTTGAAGATTTTCCTGTTATTGATTTCTACTTTAACTCTATTATGGCCAGGAATATACTCCATAAGATTTCAATTTTTAAAAATTGTTAAGGTTTGCTCTATGACCCAGGAAATGGTCTATCTTGGTGAATATTCCATGGACACTTGAAGATCATGTATATTCTGTTGTTGGCTAGAATGTCCTATAAATGTCAATTAAATTCTGTTGGTCAGCTCTTCCATATCTTTACTGATTGCCTGTCTTGTTGTTCCATCCATTGTAGAGACTGGAGTGTTCAAGTCCCCAGCTATGGCTGTGGATTTGTCTACTTTTTCTTTTAGCTTCATGTATTTTGAGGGTCTGTTGTTTGGTGCACATATATTTAAGATTATGATGTCTTTCCAGTGGAGCGATTCTTTTATCTTGTAATATTTTTCTTTGCCATGAAAAATTTTTTCTTTGAAATTTATTCTATGTGATATTAACATATAACTACTCCTGCTATTTTTAAAAATAATATTTGAAGGATGTATCTTTTTCTATTCATTAACTTTCAACCTATCTATAGATAAGTTTGAAATGAGTATCTTATAGATAGCATGTAGTTGGGTTGTGTTTTCTATAATCCACTTTGCCAATCTGTCTTTTAATTGGTATATTTAAACCATTTACATTTAAAGTAATTGTTGCTATGTTAGGGCTTAGGCCTTTCACAATATTATTTGTTTTGTGTTCGTTTCCTTCGTTTTTTATTCCTTTGCTTTTCTTTTCTTGCCTTCCTGTGGGTTACCTGAGCATTTTTTAGAATTCCGTCTTGATTTACTTATATGAATATGATTTTTAAACCTTAGTTCAAATAAAGAAGCTCAAAGGAGGTGATTGTTATGCACATATCCAAATTAGAGATTTAGGGATCATCAATATTTCCAATATTTTCAATATTTCTTATATTTTTCTATTTGTTCCTTCTGTTTCTTGTTCATCTCTGTTCCTTTTTTCATGCTTGCCTCTGGGTTACTTGAACATTCTGGGGGACCTATGTTATGATTTCTTTGTAGTTTTTTTGAGTGCATCTCTGTGTATACTTCTATTTTAGGGGTTGCTCCAGGTCTGACAATATACATACACAACCGATTAGACTACTCTTACCAGCATTTTACTGATGCTGAGAAAGTATAGAAAACTTACTTCCATTTAAGTACTTTTAATTTCTCCACTTTTAAAATATAGTTGTTGTAAGTATTTCCTCTCTATATATCGAGCATCACGTCAGATCATGTTAAAATTTTTACTTCAACCATCAAACACAATTTGAAAAACTTATGAGGAGAAGGATATTTACCCTTATTTTTTATGCATTTCATTGTTCTTTCTTTTTTCTTTTTGATGTTTCAAAATTCTTTCTGTTATCATTTCCTTTCTGTTTGGAGAATGACCTTAGTCATTTTTAGAAGTAGGTCCACTGGTGACAAATTCTTGTAAGCATTTCTCTGCCTAAGAGTGACTCCTTCATTTCTAATGGATATATTATCTGCATGTAGTTTGGCATTGACAATTCTTTTCTGTCAGCACTTGAAAAATGTCGTGTCATTCCCTTTGGTCTCCTTGGATTCAGATAAGAAATTTGCTGTCATTTGAAGTGTTTTTCTTTAGACAATGAATTATTTCTTTCTAGCCACTGTCAGGATTTTTTCTTTGTCTTTAGTTTTCAGAAGTTTGATTATGATATGTCTTGGGTGGATTTATTTAGGTTTGCTCTTTTGGACTTATTCACTTCTTGAATGAATAGGTTTATGCTTTTCACCAAATTTTGGAAATATTCAACCATTATGTCTTCAAATATATATGTATATATATTTTTTTGTTCCACACTTTCTCTTCTCTTCTTGGAACATTAACAACACAAATGTTAGACTTTTGTTATTACCCCATAGGTCTCTGAGGCTCTCTGTTCATTTTTTCCCCCATCTATTCTCTCTTTGTTGGTCAGACTGAATCAATTCTATTGATCGACAGATCAGTATTCTTTCATATCTTATCTCCAGTCTATTATTGAGCCCATCCAATGATTTTTTAATTTTGATTATTTGATTTTTTAATTCTATAATTCCTCTATGGTTCTTTTTATATTTTCTATTTCTTTACTCAGATTTTTTATTTTTATG
This sequence comes from Herpailurus yagouaroundi, assembly GCF_014898765.1. Lineage (NCBI taxonomy): Eukaryota > Metazoa > Chordata > Mammalia > Carnivora > Felidae > Herpailurus > Herpailurus yagouaroundi. The sequence goes on along the minus strand of NW_024412395.1, from coordinate 2,624,912 downwards.
TGTTTCAAAAATACTCGTGATTGCTTATTGAAGCATTCTTATGATGGCTGCTTCAAAATCTTTGCCAGATAATTCCAACATTTGAGTCCATCTCAGTGTTAGCATTCGTTGATTGTCTTTTCCCCTTCTAGTTGTGATTTTCCTGGTACTTGGTATGATGAGTGATTTTAAAAATTAAAAAATTATTTTATTTTATTTTATATTTTAGAGAGAGAGAGAGAGCAAGCAGGGGAGAGGGGGAGAGGCGGGAGAGGGGGAGAGGGAGAATCTCAAGCAGGCTCTATGCTCATTGTTGGGCCTGATGCTGGGCTCAATCCCACGATCTCTGAACTGAAGTAAAGGGTCAGATGCTCAACCAACTGAGCCACCAGGTGCCCCTGATGAGTGATTTTTTACTGTATTCTGGACATTGTGAGTATTATGTCCTGAGACTCTGGATCATATTGAAATAATCTATTTTAGCAAATAGTCATTCTGTTTAGGTTAGTGTGATGGTCTTGGCCTACTTTTGTGGGCTGTGGTTCCAATGACAATTTCGTTTCTGAGTCCTTGCAATGCTATTCTGGTCTACTTTGTATGTATGCTATTCAAAGGCTGCTCTGAAAAACCTGGGTCAACCAGCTGTCTGCGCAAAATATCCTATACAGGTTTAGAGAATCCCTTTCCCCAGTTCTGTTCTCTCAAAAATCCTCCCACCATTCTCTAGCTTGGAGAGTGAGGGGCATTTCCTGCCACTGCTAGGTCCAAGCTTCCCATGTTTTCCACTGACACTGCCCACAGAGGAGGAATATCTAGGGCTTCAGCCACTGCTGAATCATGGGTGGAAGTGAGACCCCCCTTGGTTAACACAGCCAGCAGTGGGGGAGGAAAATGCCCCAGGTTATCTGCTGTTGCTGTGCTGCCATAAACTATTTGCTACCCCAGAGTGAGGGATTTCAGTCCAGAATCACCACTCAGTCTCCTGGTGCCACACCTGGAGGGGAGGAAAACATTCCATCCAGGGTCACAGATGTTAGTGGGCAGGGAGAAGTCTCTCTATTCCTTCTCCACTGACTGACCTGTCGACAAGGCAGCAAAGTACTGTCTCTGGACTGGCCAGAGTTCTCTGCTACCATTCAGTCACCAACCTGCCTTCCATCTTTCAGAGTCCTTGTTTTGGACTGTTTGTGTCTTCCTCCAAATTCATATGTTCAAGTCCTAATTCCTGGTGTGATGGTATTTGGAGGTGTGATGGTATCTGGGAGGTGATTAAGATGGGGTCATGAAGCTGGAGCCCCCCTATGGGATAAGTGCCCTTATACAACTGGGAGGACAACAACTCTCCTTCTCCTCATAAGGATGCACTGAGGAAAGACCATGTAAGAATGCATCAAGAAGGCAGCTGTTGGGGCGCCTGGGTGGCTAATTGGGTTAAGCAGCCGACCTCGGCTTAGGTCATTATCTCGTGGTCTGTGAGTTCGAGTCCTGCGTCTGGCTCTTTGCTGACAGCTCAGAGCCTAGAACCTGCTTCAGATTTTGTGTCTCCCTCTCTCTGACCCTCCTCTGCTCATGCTGTCTCTCTTTCAAAAATAAACATTAAAAAAATTTTAAAAAGAAGAAGAAGAAGAAGAAGAAGAAGAAGAAGAAAAGACAGCTTTCTGCAACCAGGAAGAGGGCTCTCAGCAGACATTGAATCTGCTGGCACCTTGATGTTGGTCTTCCCAGCCTCCAGAACTGAGAGAAATAAAAGTCTGTTGTTTAAGCTACCAGTCTGTGGTATTCCGCTGTGGCCCTCTGAGCTGACTGCAACACCCCTCTTGTGATTGTCAGCTGTGTTACATCCAGGTTTTTAGGTGTACGTGGTGGAAGGAATTGGGAGAAATAGTGTCTATGAAGTTTCATTGACAGAGTAGAAGTTTTTGATTTTTATAAAATCAGATTTATGGATTTTTTTTTCCTGTGCTCTCTGTGTCATATTTAAGGCATTTTTGGCAAACCCAAGATTACTGTATTGCTGCATAATAAATAACCCCCAAACTTAGTGGCTTAAAACAATTAACATTTGTTATTTTCACAAGGGTCAGGAGTTTGGGAACACCTTGGCTGGGTAGTTGTGGCTCAGTCTCTCATGAGGGTGCAATCATCTTAAGGCTTGATGAAGTAAATATCTATTTCTAAACTCACTCATGTGATTGAAGGCAGGCCTTCCGTTCCTCACCATATGGACCTCTCTCCTCACAGCAGACATGCTGCCCTCTCCACAGAGCAACCTCATGACATGCAGGTGGCTTTCCCCAGAATGAATATGGGGAGAGAGACAGATACAGAGGGATGATGGAGAGGGGGAGAACCCAAGATGGAAACTGTAGTCTTTTAATTGCCTAATCTTGGAAGTGACATTTTATCACTTCTGCCATATCTGTTTGCTAGAGGTGATTAAGTCTGTCCACATTCAGGGCGAGGGGGATTAAACTCCACATCTTGACAAAAGGAAGATCAGAGAGTTTGTGAACATCTCTCCTTAAAAAAAATGTTTTGAGAGGGGAGAGGGACAGAGAGAAAGGGTGACCGAGGATCTGAAGCAGGCTCTACACTGACAACAGAGAGCCTGATGTGGGGCTCGAACTCACAGACCGTGAGATCATAACCTGAGCCCAAGTCAGATGCTCAATTGACTGAACCACCCATGTGCCCCTGTGAACATTTCTTTAAAACCAACATGACCACTAAATTTTTCTTCTGTTTTCTTCTACAAGTTTTACACATTTAGCTCATACACCTACGATCCATTCCAAGTTAATTTTTGTATATGGTGTGAGGTATTGAGTCCTTCCCCTCCTCTGCCCTCCCCTTCCCTCCCTTTTCCTCCTCTTCCCTCCCCTCCTCCTCAGCTTTCTTCTTCTTCTTCTTCTCCTCCTCCTCCTCCTCCTTTGTGTATAAGGTTATTTGTTGAAAATGATGATCTTTTCTCCATAGAATTGCCTTAGCGTCTTTGTTGATAATTAACTGACTATATTTTTGGGTCTATTTTGTTGCATTTAGCTATGTGTCTGTCTTCACACCCATATCACACTGTGTCAATTTCTGTGGCTTTCTGAAATCAAGTAGTGTAAGTTCTTTTAGTTCTTCTTCAGAGACATTTTGGCTATTTTAGGTCCTTTGAATTTCCACATAAATTTTAGAATCAGTTTGTCAATTGCTACAAAAAATCTTGCTGGGATTTTGATTAGGATTTCATTAATCTTTGATCATTCTGGGGAGAACTGACATCTTTACGATAATGAGTCTTCAAACCATGAACACAGCTTATCTCTCCATTTGTGTAGGTCTTCTTTAATTTATCTCAGCAATTTTTTATGGTTTATGGTATACGGGTCTTGCACATTTTTTGTCATATTGGTGGGGACTGGAGGCACTGAAGAGCCTGGGCCAGAGAGCCAAGCATGCCTCTTGAGAATGAGGTTTGGACTGTAGAGATCCTTCCTCCTCTCATTCAGCCCAGAACAGCGACAGTCATGAGGGAAATGCCAGATGGTCAAAGGAATGAAAGAATGAACAAATGGGTGTATTCCTGGGGTCAAAGTCCACAAATTGACTTCTGATGGTCCTCTTAGTTTGGACTGGTGGAATAATCCTGAGCCTGGAGCTTCAGATGGATTCTGATATAGCTGCATAGTGACTGTCAGTTAGAAGGGGGCTGGGGAGTCTCTGCTGAGTTGTGAGGTCTGCCACCCCCACCCCCTCCCAGGAAGTCATCTTCCTAGGGCTCTTGTGTGGCAGCTCAGTTGCCACATATTGTGCCAGGCACCTTACAGATGCCAATTCATTAATCTTCATGATCCCCGACTTAGGTAAATGCTATTTTTATTGCCATTTTGTCAGGTGGGGAAACTGAGACACAGGAATTTAGGAGCTTTGTGTAATTAATTGCTCACAATTACACAACTGGAAGGTAGTGGGGTGTGTCACAAATGCTTGTTGCACCTGGATACGCCTAAAAACATGGACCAACACAGAAAATGTGTTGTAGAACACCTCTGTGCTACATCCTTCTGAAATTTTAAATTTTGAACTATGTCTTATACAAAGGAGAGTGTAAAAAATATATCTGTTCAGTCTAAAGATTCATAATAAAACAATACATCTCTCCTAGGTTGTGAAGGAGAACATTCCAGGTAACTTAGAAACAACTCCTCTCCTCCTCATGTACCCCTCCCTGATCCTGACCCCTCGCTCTACTAGAGGTTATCATATTTCTCTCTTTTTTTAGACATTTTTTTAACATTTATTTTTGAGAGACGGAGAACAAGTGGGGGAGGGGCAGAGAGAGAGAAGGACACACAAGATCGGAAGCAGGTTCCAGGCTCTGAGCTGTCAGCACAGAGCCCGACATGGGGCTCAAACCCATGATCTGTGAGATCATGACCCAAGCCAAAGTTGGACGCTTAACCAACTGAGACACCCAGGCACCCTGAGGTTGTCATACTTCTAAAAGTATTAATCATTGCTTTTCTTTACAGTTTTCCCTACTGGATATGTAAGTAATGCAATGTATTAGGTTGAACCATATGAAATTGAATATAGATGATTTCACATGGTTTAACCCAAGCATTTTCAGGGGGCAATATTGTTTCGTGGGGGTGAAAATTGGCTCTTGGTTGGGGACAAGCAAAAAAATACCTAGACAACAGTGGTTTATGGTGCCCCAAAGAGCCACAATATAGGAACAGACATACAGCGTATCTGCGGAATTAAAATTTCATGGGAGGTTGACATTTTAGGAAAAAAAAATCTCTAAAAAGTCTCCTTTGGCAGGTGATAAAGAAAAATAGGTTGAGAAACACCGTCTTAACATTTAGTTTTACCTGTTTTTTGAACTTTATGTAAATGAACTTTACAAAAATCCTGTGCATGCGTCAGGTATGTGGACATTTAGTTTTGAGGTTCGTGCACGTGGGTGCAGCCTGTTTGCTAGTTTCCTTGCCGTAAACTAGTCCACCGTGGGAACATGCAAGCTGGCTCGCCCCCTGCCTTTCCAGTGAATGACCATTCGGGTTGTTTTCAGGTCTTTTGGCTATTGTAAACCTTGTTTTACATGGGTCCTGGTGCGCTTGTGGTCATTTCTCTTGGGTACACACTGGAAGGAGAGGAATCCTGGGCTGTGAGGCACCTCTGTTAGATATCCACCTTTATTAGATGTCAAGAGAGGTCCCGTGATTGCTGCATTTTGCATTTCCACTGTGTATGAAAATTCTTTTTTTCCCCGTCTTTCCTAACACTCTATACTTACAGAGGTTTTAATTTTTGCTAATTTAGTGGTGGGAAATTGCATATCATTGTTTTAATTTGTGCTTCTTTGAAAACGAAATTGGATATCTTCTCCCACATTTACTGGGCCTCTTAGGAAGTAGCAAGTTTTAGGTTTTACGCCATTGAGTTAACGTTTTTCCTTGTTGATTCAGACTTAAAATATATATATATATATATGTATATACATATATATGTATATACACATATGTATATACATATACACGTATATACACATATATACGTATATACATATATACGTGTATATATACATATACATATACATATATATACACATCATATATATACATTTATATATATAATTTATATACATTTATATACATTTATGTATGTATATATATAAATACGTGTATATATATATATTCTGAGTATGAATCATTTTTTAAGTATATGTATTGCAACTATTGTTTTCCCCTCTTAACCGACTGAGCTACCCAGGTGCCCCTGTTGTTTTCATTTTTTTATGGTGTCTTTTAAAGATGAGAACTTCTCCATTTTATTTTATTTATTTATTTTTTTTTTAATTTTTTTTTTTAACATTTATTTATTTTTGAGACAGAGAGAGACAGAGCATGAACGGGGGAGGGGCAGAGAGAGAGGGAGACACAGAATCGGAAACAGGCTCCAGGCTCTGAGCCATCAGCCCAGAGCCCGACGCGGGGCTCGAACTCACGGACCGCGAGATCATGACCTGGCTGAAGTCGGACGCTTAACCGACTGCGCCACCCAGGCGCCCCTTCTCCATTTTAATGGAGACATTTTCTAAATAGCAATCTTTTTCTTTTGGTTTATGCTCTCTTTTGCTTGTTTAGAAAATCTTTCCTTACCCCAAGGCCCTAAAGAATCTACTCTGTATGCCCGTTTAAGTCTCACTGATATGCTTTCCCTATTGATACTTGGACATTTTCACACCTTTTCACTGCCTCACACCTCTTGGCGACGCCTCCGTGAGGCTGGCCTTGTTGAGAGAGAGAGAGAGGGACACACAGGACCGGAAGCCGGTTCCAGGCTCTTGAGAGGGTGAAATGAGCCTTGTTGAGCGGGTGAAATGAGGCCCCAGGCATCCCTCTCGCTGCCTCCCGCGCGGGGGCGCTGCTCCCGGCCCGGTCACAGGCGTGGCGTAGACAGGCTCGGCCACCACGAGCTGACCTTCCGCGGCCGGCAGGTGGCGCCCGCGTCCCGCGCTCCTGCACAGCCTGTGTCCTCCCAGGAGCATCTGGCAGCTGCTTCTTGCTGTGTCATCTTGGGCTCTGCCTCTCCTGTTTCTATCTTCAAAACAGGACAGCTTTCAGAGCTTTTATGATGATTTAAGATTATGGTGGCAACAGCTGGAGATGGGAGCAGCTGGTTCTCTGCAGTCCCCACCACTCCCTATTGTCTTATGCTCAGCGCTGCTCTCATTTATTCATCTCGCCAGGCACCTGAAGGCATGTGACTTTGAGATCTCCCTTGTCAGACTTTGGCCCACTTAGATGGAGAGGAATTCAGGGCTGTGTGAGTCAAACGTCGCTTTAAGAATTTTATTCTGGTGATACCTCTAAGTGGTTTAGAAAATCTGAAAAGCATAGGAAAACAAGATAAATAGCCTATGTTTTCAAGTCAAAAATAAATACTGTGAATATTGTTTTTTTTTCCCTTCTTTCTGTGTAGTCTATTCTTTTAAATGTCTTTATATAAAGCATCTACTGTGCCCCCTGTTGTGTTCGAGAATGGGGCGAGCTCTGGAGGGCTGGCTCCCTGGGATTGCAGAGACCCAGGATAGATACTAGTCCAGCCCAGGTGTGTGGACAGCATCTGGTTCATTGCTGGACAGAGTCTGGTCTTGGTTTCTGTGTCAAGTGGCACAGGACGGGCCTGACAGCTGTCCCCACAGTCCTTCAGGGTCTGGTCCCTGGCAGTGGTGGGACCACAAGCAGGAACTGCCGGTTTGCGTCCCACCAGCAGGATCCCTTTCCTGCCTCCTCATGGTATCCTGTGGGGTGTCTCCTGTGAGGTGATGGCCATTCGAGCATCCGGGGGCATCCCCATGCACACAAGGGGTTCTGGGAGTGGGAGGCACCTGTGCTGTATGCTAGTGACCACCCAGACCCAGGTTCCCGCCTCGGTAGCTGCTGCCTTGGCCCAGGACCCACCGCTGCTTTGCAGATCTTTCTTGATTCTTTTGGCCTCTGGGTTCTGAGGACTGGCCAGGTGGAGGAGCGAGGGGAGGGGAGTTCCTGAGCAGTTGGACGTGGGGTTGCTCAGCCCAAGGGGATGCAGATCCATCTGCTAAACACAGTGGGGCTGTGCACTCCAGGTTGTGACCGTCTCCATACTAAATTACACTCCAGCCCTTTTGAAGACCCTGCCCTGGCAAAGGGGGGCTCTAGTATCACGTGGAAATCACTGGGAGCAGGTGGAGTCCCATCGGATTGTGAGGTCTGAGAAGTTGTGCGGCACCCAGTAGGCTCGCACATCCTGTTAGTAACTAATGGCAGTTATTTCAGAATGTAATAAAAATAGTTCTCTTTCAATTTATGTATATGGCTTCCAAGCAGCTACTGTTATTAGCATATACACACTTGTTAAATGTTTTGGAGATACCAAGGGCTCTGTGATCTCAGCTGAGAACCTCTGGTTTAGATGCTTCTGCCTCAGGACTAGTGGCCACAGGTGTGTGTGGTTTGGCAGTTCTCTCTACACAAGAGGACACCAAAAGTGCCCAGAGCAGGGGTGGAGACCCCAGAGGTCTGGGCCTGCAGAGAGAAAGAGAATTCCAAGCAGGCTCCAGGCTCAGCATAGAGCCTGACATGGGGCTCGGACTCATGACTGTGAGATCATGACCTGAGCCGAAATCAAGAGTCAGATGCATGGGGGCACCTGGGTGGCTCAGTTGGTTAAGTGTCTAATTCTTGGTTTTAGCTCAGGGCATGATCTCATAGTTTGTGAGTTCGAGACCCTCATCGGGCTCTGTGCTGACAGCACAGAGCCTGCTTGGGATTCTCTCTCTCTTCCCCTCCCTCGCTCAATCTCTCTCTCTCTCTCTCTAAATAAACTTAAAACTATTAAGAAAAAAAAAAGAGTCGGACGCTTAACCGGGTGAGCCACAAAGGTGCCTCTGGGTGTGATTTTTATCTACACCTAGCAGTGTTGGATAGCTGATGAAGTTCAGCTGGGTCTGAGAAGCTTGAAGAAACCACGGGACATGGATTTGTCAGAGGGTTTGCATAGAGCTGTGCTGGATACATGCAGAACAGGAACACGCCGGCCCTGTGCAGCTGGCAACAGCCCTCTGCTCTTGTAGGCCCTGTGTCCACAGCGAGAAGCAGCCCAGTCTTCCAGTGGTTGAATGTCAGGCTACCCAAAAGCAGTTGCACAGCGTGTGTTAAAATTAAAATCCATCTATGTTCAGGCCCAGCCATCGTGATAGAAATAAAGCGCTGTGGATAAAATCAGCATCAGCCACAGAGCAGAGCACAGTGTCCGCCCCTCTGCCAGGGATGGCTGAGCAAATGACAGTCATCTGCACCTGGAGCATTAGGAAGCCACGACAGAGACTGCACGAATGCCTGAGTGGAAGATTCCAGAGGGATTTGTAGAAGCTGAGTGAGAAAATCAAGATGCACAAAATGTGGAACAGGATCCCACTTTGTGAAGCAAACCAACCAAGACATATGGATAGATGTACGAAAGTATTCGTATGCATATATATGCTTATTATCAAAGGAAAACAGATGTTTTTATGTAATTAAAGGTGTGTTTACCATACGAGGAAGGCAGAATGGGATTGCAAGTGGTTCTGTTCCAAGTTTAATGGCGGCAACCATGTTTTGTACTCATCCAGTCTGTGGGGTCAGGCGCTTCACAAGGGCTCCACTGGGCACTTTCCACTTGGTGTCAGATGTCAGCTGGGGCCACAGTCATCTGGGCTGGCGCACCCACATTCCAAAGCGGTGCACACACATGGCTGGCTCGTAGCTACAGGCTTTGGTTGCTTTCTAAGTGGGCCTATCTATGGCACTGCTTGAGTATCTTTCTTCATGGCGACTTCTAGGGCCAGAGGGAGAGAGAACTGTTGTAGCCAGAAAGTAGCCACAGATAATAGTGAGAAAATGTGTGTGGCCATGTTCCAATAAGGTGCATTGACAAAAATGGGCTGTGGGCCAAAGCTCACCATCTGGATCATAATGCTCACACTTTCAAGCCAAGAACAGAGCACTGATTTCAAGCACCAATTCTCAACCTTGACAGTCCATAGAGAGAGGAGACTACATCCTATTTGAAAACCTGGGTGCCTGGGCCTCCCACTCAGGCTCAACCTGAATCACAGGCATCCCTACTTTTATAAGCTTACTATGTGACTCAAATAGACGATAAGAATTAAGAACTGATGATTTAGGGGCATCTTAGTGGCTCAGTTGGTTGAGCATCCGACTTCAGCTCAAGTCAAGATCTCACAATTCATGAGTTCAAGCCCCACATCGGGCTCTGTGCTGTCAGCTCAGAGCCTGGAGCCTGCTTCGGATTCTATGTCTCCCTCTCTCTCTGCCCCTCCCCTGCTCACTCTCACTCTGTCTCTCTCAAAAATAAATAAACATTAAAATTAAAAAAAAAAGAACTGCAGAGAAGTTTTGAAACTAAAGTGAAAACAGAAGAATAATTAGTGAGTTTGCGAATTGATCTTTATGTTTCATATATTTATATATATTTAGGGTTAGTATGGTGTCCTCATGATGTCTCAGGCTCCTTTTATCACATGGCTTCCCTTCCCAGGATCACCTCATTGTCTAAGATGGGTGCTAATGCACCAACCATCACATATGAGCTCCAGGCAGCAGGATAGGAGAAAGAAAGGTGAGGAACCTACCCTATCCCTTTTAAGGAAGCTTCCTGGAAGTATTATATAACATTTATGCTTACATTTATTTGGCTGAAAAGACCCCAAAATAGTAACCAAAAAATAAATAAAAATTAATAATTTAGATTTTATTAAAATTGAGAACTTCTCTTCATCAAAAGTATTCATCAAGAGAATAAACAGCCAAGCTAAAGACTGGGAGAAGACATTCAGAACACATACATCTGACAAAGAATATCTATCAAGAAAGTATAAAGAGGAGCGCCTGGGTGGCTCAGTCAGTTAAGTGTCTGACTTTTGATTTCGGCCCAAGTCATGATCTCATGGCTCACTGTCAGTGCTGAGCCTGCTTGGGATTCTCTCTTCCCCTGTCCCTTTCTCTCTGCCCCTTCCCCACTCTTAAAATAAATAAACAAACTTAAGAAAGGAAGAGGTAAAGAGTTCTTACAAATTAATAAGAAAAAGACAAACAACCCAATTTTAAAAAATGAGTAAGATACATTTCGCAAAAGAAGATATCTCGATTGCTCATAGGCATCTGAAAAAATACTTAACATCATTAATTATCTAGGTAATACAAATTAAAAACCATCTGAGATGCTGTTATTTAACTGGTAGAATGACTAAAATTGAATGAAGGTTGGCAGGGATGGGTAGCAATGGAAATAGACATCCTCTGCTTATGACGGTGAATGAGTTCAAACACTTTCAAAAAGTGCAAGTTTGTTATAAAGTTATGATGTACTTTGAAATGGCCCAGAAATTCCACTTTTTGCTATTTACACAGGAGAAACGAAAACATAAACAATTTAATAGCAACTGTTTTTATAAATAGCTAAGAGTTTGAAACGGCCCAGTGTCCAACAAGAGGAGAATGGATGAGCAGATTATGGAACAGTCACAGGTCAGAGACATTAAAAGAACAAAGGTCCACTGCTGTGGGCCGTGCTCTCATCAGGCCCAGCTTTCTGCGCAGCTCAAGACTCTGGGCCTGGCCTATGATCTTCTAGCAGCACTTGGCGGGCGTACTCCCTGAGTTGAGGGAGCTCAGAGCTCGAAAGGGCTCGGTCCGCTGCAGCCAGCCCCACCTTCTCCTGGGACTGGACTCACCCAGCCAGTGTCTGCAAGGACTTGCATGTGACACACATAACACGTAACACATAACACACAACACACATATAGTATAAACTGTGCATAGCAAATAATTTATAGCATGTGCACATGTATAGCATGTAACACAGTGAATAATATTGCAGCATGTAACACACATAGCATATGGCATGTATCACATGTGACACGTAATAGAGTAATGCTATATGCTACACACAGTATATAACATGCACATAGCATGCGGCACACAAACACGTACACACTTATAGCACATAATGTACATTGCGTCTAACATGTATAGCATGTGACATATGTGGCACAAAACAGGCACAGCAAGTGACATAGACAGCATGAAACACGTGGAACAGATACAGCATGTAATGTGCACAGCATAAGCCCACGGCTATGGTTTGCCCTTTCATGAGGGGTGTCTGCTTTGGATGAGCTGGCCTAAAATGGGAGCAGCTTTGTTAGCAGGCGTAACCAGGCTTGGTTTTCCCTTCCCCTCCCCCTCTACCCTTTCTTTCCTTCCTGAGAAGAGGTCTGAATAAGCGGGGGTAGAGAAGGACCTTTTGTAATGCGACTACTGCCCAGCGGCCCCAGAGGCTTCTTCTGCACTAGTCTGGGAGCCACGCAAGGTGGCCGCTGCTGGCATCTCCACACCTCTGGCCGCCTTGCAGGCCTGCTCCCAGAGCGAGTATGTGAGGTGGGCTGGCTTTCCTCTCAACAGCCTCCAGGGGGCCCCACGGTGGGGGAGAAGCAACACAGGAGGTGGGTGTCTGGTGGGTGCCCCCGGGTCAGGGTCTTCTTCAGGTTCGTGTCCCCAGAAGCAGCCCTGGGTCAGGGATTCAAGCGCAAGCAGCATACCCAGGTCGTGATCCCAGGAGGAGGGCACGTAGGAGTCACAGCCTCTGGGACCCTGGGACCTGCATCCCTTCCTTCTCCAGCTCCAGACTCCGTGTCCCCGGGGAGTCCAGCAGCTGTTGGCTGCTTGCCTCTGAAATGGAATCCAGCCTTCCTTTTACAGCGGGAAAACACATGCTTGATGAAGAGTTTGCCTTGAAACCGCTAAGTGTAGGAGCTGGAGATCGCATTTCCACACTGGTTACTAGGCTGGGAAGCTCAGGACCCAGTGATGGCCATGGGTGAGGGTAAAAGGGGGGTGCGCAGAACTGCCTGAGGGGACACACGCAGAGCCCCTTCCTTCCTGATCCACCAGGGAGGGAGCAGAGGCAGGCTGTGGCAGGAGCCTGACTCGGTTCCCTCCTGTCACTCCATCCTGTCTGAATGAGGCCCCGGGGTTGCCCAGCCCTGAAGGGAGACCAAGCCCCTGCAGGAGAAGCTGGCCAAGTACAGCTCACACCGTGGCCTTCCAAGGAACAGGTCCCTTAAAGGAGCTGTAGAAAGGACTGAGGGAAAGGATGGTGGCCGTCTGGCTTCTCGCCCAGGCACTCGGTCAGATGGTGCTGGCTTGGCGAGGGTGTCGTCAGTCCTCCCTCTGGCAGGGGGGTCAGGCACAGGGCGTCAGGAGGGCCGGGGCCAGAGGCTGGGTGGCCCCAGCAGTGCTTGCCGGGCTGTGCTGAGTTGGTGTTTGTTGGCAGAGGGAGGCAGCGAGGGCTCTGTCCTCACCCCAACTTTCCCAATGACTGTGCTTGAGGTCCATCTGTATGAACACGTAAACTGTTAGAAAGCTGAAGTTCCTGGATTCCTCCAAGCTGAGTCCCACCCTCCCTGTGTTCCCTGAACTCTGAGAAAATCACTGTCATGAATGTACCTCTTATCTTCCATTTTGCTTTTGGGTTTAGTTTCAGCCAGCTGTGTTTTGAACAGGTAATTTGTTCATGCTTCAAAATTCAAAAGGTACAAAAGCGTACACAGGAAAGAGCCCCCGCCCTCCGCATGCGTATGAGTCAAGAACAGCAGGGGGTAGTCTTGAAGCAGTGCATCCCCAGGAGTGTCTGGAGCAGAGGTGCTGCCACTTGGGCTGCAGACTCCAGCTGGGTTGCCTTTGCAGAAATACCACCTGTAGTGGCTGTGCCATGTAGCCCGTTGTTAGATTAGGTTCAGGTGAGAGTGACAGAAACCCCAGGCAGCTAAGAACTTAAGCAAGGGACATGTTTATTTTTCTCTTACACATCTTGAGGTAGGCAGCCCAAAGCTGGTAGGGTGGTTCCATAATCATCAGGAACCTATCCTGTTGCTTGACCATCCTCAACACGAGGTGTCTACTTCATGGGCCAAAGTGGCTGCTTGACCTCCAGCCATCACATCCTCATTCTAACCATTAGGTAGGAGTCAGGGAAGAAGAAATGTCCACTACTTCTCTTTCAAGATTGTGTCCCGAAGCTGCAAGCATCATCTCTTGCATACCATTGGCCAGAGTTTAGTAGTGTGGCCACATGTCATTGTGAGGGGGCTGGGAGCATGGTCTTGATCCCAGCTGGCTATGGTCCCACTGATATGTGGAGGTTCTATTACTAAGGAAGGAGGGGAAGAGAGATATCGAGGGACAGCTGGCAGGCTCTCCTGCGATGCCGGAGTTTAAGATTGTTTTTTCTTTATTTTGAGACAGAGGTAGCATGAGTAGGGGAGGAGCTGTGCTGCCAGCACAGAGCCTGATGTGGGGCTCGAACCCACGAATTTGGCATCATGACCTAAGCCGAAACCAAGAGTCAGACAGACTGAGCCACCCAGGGGTCCCCAAAATCCTTTGAAGTGAACAAATCACTTTCCACATGGAGTGCCAGCTGAAAACCAGCAGGACCTCCAGGCCACTTCCCGAGGGCACCTCTCAGCATGCTCGGGAACAACGTGAGAGTGATCCAGGCAGGTCTCGGTTCCTCTGGACACCTTAGTCCCCTGGAAGCCCTTCTTGCCAGAGCCACTTAGAACAGCCCTTGTGAGTGTGGCTTTGTCACACAGCGGGCCACTCTCTGGAGATAGCTAGGCCTCTCCAGGCCTCTCCAGGCCTCTCCCTGGAGACAGTGCCACTGTGGATCTCTTAGGCTCATGTGCTGGGCTCCTCACAAACCATGTTGTCTGGAGCTCCGGGCTGAATCCTGCCTCCTGACTCCTGGGGAAGGGCGGGCACCACCCAAAACAAAGCAGACTGCCGAGTCCCAGCCGCAAGGCTCCAGGCTGGCTCCCTAGAGTCTTAGAGAGGCTGCGTTCTGAATGCTTGGCTTTATGTTTGAGAAAGAAAAGTGGCTTCTTTCCCTAGGCTTCCTTTCACTGAGAAGTGTCTAGGGTTTTGATGAGCTATAGAAGGGGGTGGGAGAACAGGGCTGGTGAGGACAAGCCCATTAGAAGGGAGGGTGGAAAGCTGCTGGGGGCACTGGGGTGAGGCGCCTCAGGAAGAGAGGAAGGGGAAGGCACCCTAGGTCGCAGCGCTCTGTGTTCACGGCCTTTGTTGGGTCAGGCACTGGAAACATAGTGGATGGGCTGAGAGCGAAGCAGAAAGGGGGACCATGCCCAGCCTGCTCGGGACCTCAGAGCCATGCATTTGCAAGAGGGGGCTGCTGCAGGGGAGTAGAAATGGCTGTGTGGCAAATTTAGACAGAAAAGGAGGCTTCCTGTGGCTGCTGGGAGGGTAACCTGTCTGGTGGGGGTGGGGGTGGTAGTTAAGAACTCCTGCCTGCTGTGGGGATGGGGGTCCCTGCAGCACAGGGTGGGGGCTGGAGAGTGGGGTGACAGTGCTGGGAGAACTGAGGGGGGTTCATCAGCAGATCACCAGAGGGGACACACTGGCTCTTGGGAGGGGTCTCTGTGCCTCACCTGAGACATGAGGCTAGATCCTGTGTCCTGACCACCCTGGCCACCCTACAGTGGAGCTGGTGAGGAAAGAGGCTGGCTGGTCCTGACCAGGGCCTGCTGGCCCTCTTGACAAGATAGCTGGGGGACAGTGGAGGGGGAGCCTGTGTGAGCACCCTGCCACTCATCACTTGGGGATAGGAGTGTCCTCTGGGCACCCAGAGAGGAGGGGAAGCAGAGGGGGGACAGGGAGAGCCATAACATGCTGGTTCTAACCAAGAGACACTGTTAGCTTGAATGGACAAATTAAGAAAAATTAAACCCATGTCAGAGGGAATGGAGACTTGATGTCAGGATGTGAGCAATTTCTTTATAAAAAGCATGTTTTGGGAAAGGTCTGGGCAGTGCCGTGTAAATTCAAATTCCTCCTCTGAGCCTGCCCAGGAGCCTGGTCCCACCTAGAGCCTAGGGCCACAGCCAAGAAGGCCCCAGGACTGGGTGGGCTGTGTTGGGGAGGGAGGGAAGTGAGGGGTCCAGCAGGGATGGGACCAGGAGGGTCTTTGTATTTGTTTGGCAAGTAGAGAAGGCAGGGTGGGTGACTCACCCAACTTCTAGGAGCAGGAAACAAGACGGCGCTGACCATGTGGGGATGGATGGGGCTGGTGGGCAGGGACCTGGAATATTGTCACAGTCCTTTAGGGAAAGAAAGGGAAAGGAGAGAGCAGGCCACAGTAGAAGCTATAGCCCTTGTGGCTTTGCTCTTTGGTGGGCAGCGTGATGGGTGTGACCGAGCTGGTGGTGGGAAGGGTCAGGTCTCTGTGCACCCTCCCCTTGTCTGAGGTCAGAGCTGGAGCTGGGGATGACAGCCAAGTGTGTGATGTGTCCTGCCTGGCCCATTTCACAGAGAAGGGCTGACAGCAGGTCAGTGGGCCAGGTGGAGTCCCAACTCTGATCTGACAACACGCAGTGCTCCTGAGAGGTTCTCTGGTGCAGCAGCGGGGACGGGACCCAGCGCCAGCTCCTTGTAGCAGGGGGGTTCCTGGCACGGGGGGGTGATGCCCTTCAAGCTAGGCCATGTTGAGGGGGCTGGGTGCGCACCCTGGTGCACTAAGGCAGGAAGATTTCATGGGGAGGGGGCTGGTCAGCCAGAAAGGCAAGGGTCCCCGTGACACGAATGGATACAGCTCCCTCTGATGGCCTCCTAGTCTCGAGGTCCATGCTCCTGGGTGGGGACTGTGGGCTGCCATCCCCTTGGGTTGGATTTAGCCCTCAGGGAGCCCATGTACTTGGGGCTGGGAGCACATGGGCTTCTCCCTGTGTGCCACTGAAAAGGGGATCGTGACCGGGTGGAGTGAGTAGGGATGACTTTCCTCCAGGAAGAGAGAAGAGGAAGCACGCAGGCCCTGGGGCAGGATGAGCTCTAGCCAGAAGGTTTTGGGGTGAGAATCCAGGTTTTGGGGTGCGAATCCAGGTAAAGCACGTGAGTAGCAGGCCCACCCCAGGAAGTGGCTGCTGTTGGTCATGGCGGGTGTGTGAAAAGGGGACAGCAGAGCAGGCAGCGGTGGGCTGGATGGGGTTGGGTGGTAGCTGGCCACAAGGAGGTGGGGGGCTGCTCTGAACCCAGGAACCCACAGACTGAAGGAGCCCGGTAGGACCTGGTGGGACTTGTGGGAGTGGCAGGGCTACAGCCTAGAGCAGGGATGGGGTGAGCAGGGCAGGGCCCAGGAGCCTCCGTAGCCTCAGGCTCAGGAAGGCTTGAAAGGGGGCCTCCAACTTTAAATAGAAAGATGAAAACTCTCATCCTTGCAGGGAGGTATTTCCACGACTGACTTTGATGAAGACCCTGGCCCCACACTGCACAGTGGACATGTCCATCCTGTATTCCCGGATGGGGAGCCAGCCTGCAGACTCCAGATGAAATGTTTAGGGAGGGCCAATTCCAAGGTGTGTGTGGGGGAAGAGGTGTGGCTTGCTGCACAGGTCTTTCCACACTGGGGTTCCGTGTAGAATGCTTCCCTTGCAGGGACCCTGTTACCAAAGAGACACTCCCTCATGGATTCAGATGGTCAGCAATGTTGGGGTTTGGATCTGAAGGTTGGGGTTTTAAGGGTTAGCGGTGTCTGTCCCTCACCCTCTCCCCCACGTGGGAAAGCTCTGGCAAGCAGGTGGCAGCCACTTTGCCCCCTGGGAACTAGTGGTGCCCCCATCTCCTGGGTTTCTGTCCCACCTCTCAGTTGTTCAGGGGCTCCTCTCTACAGGCAGCTGTGGGGGAGAAGGCCTCAGCCTCCCCTCCCCGCCCCTCCCCCAGTTCTTCCCCGACAACGACGATGTGGACAGGGTGAGGTAGGAGTGTCCAGATACAAATTCTGGCAGGGGAGGAAAAGGAGACCCCCTTAGGCCCACTAGCTCCAAGGTACATTTTCTAGGGTTTTCCATGTGACAGTCACTGGGAACTGACAGCCTACTGGCTCTCCCCAGGACCCTTGTGGAAACACAAGGTCGGTGCACTAGGGCCCCAGCTGTAACACTGTCCAGCAACAGCTGGCCCCCACAACAGATCATTTTCCTGAAGGCAAGGCAATGAGCTGACTCCTTTTATCAGCCCTGTGGTCACACTGAGACCTTGGGCAAGCGCCCCCCGCCCCCCCCCCCCGGTCTCATTAGAGAACTAAAATCCATCAGGGCTGGTGGCCAAACCACCTCACCTGTGTGGCATTTGTGCCCAAATGTTTATCTTTTTAGTTTTTACAGAGAAAGAGAGAACTCATGAGAGAGCAAGGGGGAGGGGCAGAGGGAAAGAGAGAGAGAGAGAGAGAGAGAGAGAGAGAGAGAATATGAATCCCAAGCAGACTCCACGCTCAGTGTGGATCCCAATGCGGGGCTTGATCCCACAACCCTGGGACCCTGAGCAGAAATCAAGAGTGGGCCGCTCAACCGACTGAGCCACTCAGGTGCCGCTGAATCTGATCATGAGAGAACCATCAGACTGATGCAGACATTTTAAGGGACAAGTGGCCTATGTTAAAATGTCAGTGCTAAGAAAGGGAACAGGTGGGCAGTGCAGGCTGGGTCTCTGCTTGGTGAAAGGAGATGGGAGAAGCAGGACAGCTGAGCAGCGCACAGTCCTCGGCTCACAAATAAGACTTTAGGACATCGTGGGCACAAGTAGGAAATTTAGACAGGGAATGTATGTTAGCTCGGATTACTGTGTTTATGTTAAATTTGAGGAGATGATAAAGGGTTGAGTTTCATAGCAGGATGTCATTCTTAGGATGTACGTGCCTGAGTATTCTGAGGACTGCAACTTATTTTCAAATATTTCAGAAAAACGTGAGTGTATGTGTGAGTGCATACACACATATCTGTGTGTACTCGTGTGCACGTGTTTGTGTACAGAGAGAGCAAGTGTGAGTGCAGGACAGGAAGACGCGACAAAATGTTGACGTAGGTAAATCTAGGCTAAGCGTTTACGGGTGTCCATGAACTGTTCTTTTGCCTTGTCATCTGCAAATCTTTCCAAGTTAAAAGTGAAGGAGGACGAGGTCACCGAGAAACACACGGTGTCTGCGTTTCTCAGCCTCACTTTAAGCTGGGCTCCTGTTCTCAAGTGTTGCAATTAAGGACCACTAACCCCTGCTTCGTGGCGATGACAGGTCGACCTCTTCCTTTTGCAAAGGGCTGCCTCAGGGAGAAAGTGCGTGAACTCCTCTCTTCCTGGCTGCCTGCACCTGAGGGAGCCCCTGCTCCCGCGTCCATCCCCATGCTTGGATGCTCATTTTGAAAATCAAACCCAGAAGGTCTGGCCACGCCACACCGGGCAGATGGCTGTTACCACAGACCACAGCACACCCGAGGCTCCTTGTCAAGGGTTTATTTCATCTGCTAACATTCATTCTTGACCTAGACAAAAACAATTAGATGATTATGACTTGCTTTTCCATCATCAACTCGTTTTTCTTGTATGAATAACCAAAAGATTTCTTCTCAACACTTTTTTTTTTTTTTTTAATAAGAAGCTATAAATAAATAAAGCTTTAAACGCTCCTGGGTTCAAGTGAAACACTTCCAGTTCCCAAAAAGGTCACAGACTCATTGCTCGGTCAATTTTGCCGTCCCTGTTTCCTCCTCCAGGAGGAGATGTTGCAGGTCTGTGTGAGGAGTGGGTTGTCTGCTCACCGCGTGTTGCCTCTGTTTCCTCAGCCCTGTGCAGAGCCGTTGGGTGGGGCACCCCTTCAGTGGAGCCCCGGAAGGTGGTGGTGTTGGAGGAGGCGCTACAGGCATGAGGAGCTTTCACCTCAATGCAGGTGGCCTGAGCAGAAGTGCCGGACTGGAGGCGTGAGGGGCCGAGGGGCACTGGCACCTGGTGCTGTCTCTGGGCGCCTTGGCTTGGGTGCTGGCCCCCCACGGGACCGCTTTCCAGATGCAGCAAAGAAACCAAGGAGAGACCCGTGTTTCCGTGTGAATTGGGACAACGGATCATAAGTTAAAACATTCCAATATGTACAAAACAGATCCTACACTCAAGGGGGCACACACAGGAAGCCCACTTCAGGAGGGCCGGGTGCCCAGGGGTTCAGGCAGAACGGGGCTGAGCTTTCCACCAGGAGGTGGAATTGACCACCTCCTGATGAAAGCCACAGCAAACCCCGAGCACCCCACGTGCTTGTCCAAGACCCCAGAGGTCTCATGAACACGTCCCACCCTCCTCCCTGGAGCACAACTGCCCCAAAGGATGAGTGTCAGAACAGATTCCCCCCCCATGCTGACCTTCACTACCCCTTGAAAGAACCACTACACCACTTGGGCACTGGTCTGCTCAGCCTGACGCACCCACTCTGCAGGGTGATCCTGGGTAGGTGTGGTGCCCATCCCAGCCTGCTAACCACTGCCCTTGGACTAGAAGATGAAGTGGTTGGTGTAGGAAGCAGGAGGTATGGGCACCATAACCTTTGCCAGGCAGGCAAAGACTAAAAGCTACTTCTTCCTGGGTACCTCCCATTTGACAACACTGTAGTGTTTCCTGTGCTATTGAAGGTTCCTTGCTTCCACACCTCTGGGGTGGCTGAGGAGAACCTGGGGCAGGGAGGAGGGCTCCTGGTAGAATCTGCCCTCGATGCTGCTGTCCTCAGCAGGCTGGCCGTGGCCCTCACTGCCCTCGTGAGGGAGGCTTGTAGCCCCCAGGCACGTGTGGGCCCTCACCTGGAGAGAGAGGGCACTCGTCCACCTTGGGTGTGGGACACACATTTTGATCCCAGAACCCAGGGCCTCATGTGGGGAGAGCACCCCCAGAGAAGACAGTGGCCTGGCCTCCTGGAGCACAAGACAGGGAGGGCATGGGGGAAGTGTCTACAATGGATATGGAACATGGCTTCTCCAATCTGCAGGGCTGCCAAGAACAGGGCCTGACCTGCTTGTGGTCAGAGGTTGGGCAAAGGGAAATGCAGGGAGAGGCTGGGGTGGGAAGGGCTGTGTATCTGGATACTAGGGAGCCACTGAGAGCCATTTCTTCCAACTCTGATAATCTGAAAGCCTGAGTCCCCTTCCCTGGCCATAGCAAACCACTGTGGCCCCAAGGTATGATTCATGGGCAGCAGGTACAGTTGGCTGTGTTCTAGCCAATGGAGGCTTGATTGTACTTCTGCACATGCGGTTGTGGGAACAGTGGGGCATGAGCCCCGAATAAATGTCTAAGTGATGACCCTGGGGCCAGGGATAGTCTTACCAAATCTCAGAGGGTCAGAATGGTAAATGGAGCAGGGGAAACTTTCTGCCTGAGCTGGTCTGGCTTGGTGGCCCAAAGGCCAGCTTGGGTGGGGAGGTACATAGACACAGGTGGTAGCATCCTTGGACACAGCCTTCCCACTCTTTTCTTACTCTCTGTCCACAGAGGGGGACAGTGCATGTGGGCCCAACTCCTTGCAGCCCTTCTTAGCCTGAGGACTGTGGGAAATGGGGGGGAAGGGTCTCAGGAGGTGTGCTTTGATCTCCTGACCCAAAGCAAGAAGCCAGACTGTGTGTTTTGACCTTGGGCCAGAGAGAGAGTGGGCTTCCCAGGGGCAGGCCAGAGTCTTCTCGGCTTCAGGAGGGGTGGGCCCTGACCATGAAGATGGGTGAGCTAGGAGCTCCATTCCTGAGGACACCTCAAGGGGCTACCTTTCTGCCCAGAGAAGTGGCTTCACTCAGGCCCAGGGACCCTGGGGCCACTGGAGGCCAAGGGGCTGCCTGGGTGGCCTGATCCCGGAAAGGTGCCTGGAGCTGGTGTTGGGCCCCTGCTGGCCTGCAGGGCAGAGAGCCAGCAGGTGTGCACAGTGGGTGTGGGACGCGCTCCTGGCCCAAGTCTGATCTGCACTCTCTGCTGTCTGTTTCTTGTTTTTAGACCTTCGGCTGGCCGCTGTGCATGAGCTGGGGCCAGGAGAGGAGGTACAGTCCTGGCCTGCGCAGGCCTGCCTGCGGCATCCCTCAGGCACGCTTTCCTCTGGCCAGGGGGTGGGGGCGGTGGTTTGCACTGGCGGATTCCTCAGACCCCGCCGGGCCGCCATGTCCCCACTCCCTGACCCTCACTCAGCACATCTACCTTCTGGTGAGTGCATCTGGGACCCTCTTCCCACCAGAGTTCCGGTGGGTCAGTCCGTGTGTCTGACCTCACCCCCGGCGGGGCCACCCCCCACGACCGGCCACCACTACCACTTCTCGATGATGTGGCTCATGTAGTCCTCAGTGGGCACGCGGCCCGGCTCCTCGGCGTCCTCCCGTGGCAGCGCCTCCTTGGCGCGGTGCAGCAGGCGCTCCTCCCGGCTCTTGAGGCGCTGCTCCCTGCGCTCCAGCTGCCGCTTGTACTGGTAGCGCTGCTGGAAGAGGTCCTTGGCATAGTCGTAGAGCTGCACGTCCAGGTCATTAAGCTCCTCGATGCGCCGGATGGTGTCCTCGTCCACCTCCACACCGCCCGCCCGCGTGCTGTTGTACTGCATGAAGGGCCGGATGAACTTGAGGTTGAACGTCCGCTCGAACAGGTACTGCGTCTTGCGCTGGAACTCCGTCAGGCCGAAGAAGGCCATGCCCCGCAGGTTCTTCTTGGCGCTCTCCAGCAGCAGCTGGGCCCGCTTGCCCTCGGGGATGAAGGACAGGTTGTAGCAGCCCACCAGGCTCAGGTCGGCCAGCATGCGCACCTGGCGGTTGTTGGCCAGGTTGTAGGGGCAGTCCATGAACTCCTGCAGCGTGCAGCCCGACCAGTCCGTGCCCTCATAGCAGGGTGGCAGCTCTTCGGGTGTGGGCGTGCGCCCATCGCACATGTGCAGCGACGTCTTCCAGGTGGCCCCCCGCTGCACATGCCGCCACTCGCTCAGGTAGCGGGACACGGGGTCTCGCAGCAGGGTGATGTAGTAGAACTTCCTGTAATGAGATAGGGACAGGGGGTAAGGTGAGGGCACAAGTGCGGGGTGGGGGGCAGTATCTGGGGGCCATTTGGCGGTGAAGGAGGGAGGAGGCTGGAGCTCCAAATCTGACTGCTTTGGGTCCACAGCGTGGGACCTCAGGCACCTCTGATACCAATCGTTACATTTAGTTCTCCAAATAGCGATTTCTGAATGGGAAGCCTGGGAGCTGAGATGTGACACAACCTGCAAAGGGCACCACGGTCACCATCACGTCTGCCAGGTGTGACTATCGCAGGGTCCTGCAGTGCCTGGCCTCAGTGCCTCCTGAATCCTGGCCCAGGGGCTTCCCCTGGACCCCAAGGCCATCCTCCTGTGTGCTCCCTCCTTAGGAAGGACAGCCTGTCTTTGCCCTGCACTGGGGCAGACCTGCAGGAGCCCGTGCTCCTGGGGACCAGAGGCGTAAGGAAGTGCTCACAGCAGCAGACTGCATGTGTGGGCCTGCTCAGGGCCTCCCACAGGCCCACTGCACACCTGCACCCGTGGAGGGCGGGCACCAGTAGACCACTCAACCCGGGACCCCCAGGTGACCCATAATTCATAATTATCTTGTCTCCCAGGAACTGTCTCCACCCCAGGAAGTCAGGCATCCCTCAAGATGCCACCTCCTTGTGCTATATGCAAGGGGCGTCCATACCATTGGAGAAGTGACTCCCCATGTAACAGGCACATCCCTGTCTAGCATGATGACTGGCCTGATGTCACCAAGACATAGCGGGCAGGGGGGCTTCCAGATGTTCCTGTGACAGGCGTGGTGTGTGGTGGTCAGCCCCAGAGAGGTTCTTCCTGGAAGCCTCTCCTCCAGGGCTGGCAGAACCGGCAGCCTGTGCCTGGTGGGACGTCCCAGGCCAAGGCAAACCAGGGCTGGGGCAGGCAGCAGGAGCCCCCTGGGCCCCACACACCACTCCAGGGGGAGAAGCTCCAGGAATGCCCACCCCCACCCCCCTCCAGACAGCAGCACGGAAGCACATGCACACGAACCCCTCCTTACTGAGGCCCAACAGGGGCACCCGACTAACCCACCATCCCCCTCGCTAACCCCTTGGGGAGCTGCATAGAGCACCTCGGGGGGTCTGCTGGCAGCATGCTGATCTGACTGCACATCTCCCAGGGAGCCCTGGGGTTGGCAGGGCGACTGGCAAAAGCAAAGGCAGTGGGGTACCTCCACATGTCCCCTCAGATGGAGGGAGGGACATCTAGAAAACTGCAGGGTGGCATCTTCATTAGGGAACTTGGGACCCCCAAGCAGAGCCCGGGCAGGGGGATAGTTAGCCAGTGGCTGGGGGGCAGGGACCAGAGGAAGACTGGTCCTGCAAAGCAGACTGCTGAGGAGGAGCAGGGCAGGGACTGTGCCACCGGGAGTGGGGTGGTGGCTAAGGCAGACAGCAGAGAGAGCACCTGGGCAGAGGGAGTCAGGGACCCCTTTCTCAGCAGGGAGTGGAGAGCAGGAAGGGCATCCTGACTCCCACCTGTTCCCTGAAGCCTGGGTTCTAGTCTGTGGTCTGTGCTCAGGTCCTTGTTTGATCTGGAAGCACCCTCTGCCCCTTCCCCTGCCCCCTCAATACTGTGCCCCAGCCTAGGCTTCCAGCCTCTGCAGGCAGCTCATGTTCCAGCACCTGCAGGGGGGAGCCCTGCACCCCCACACTGGACCCCAGCTCCTGTGGAACACACCGTGGTGATTCTTGCTGCCCTCGAAAGATGAACAAAGGGCCACCTGCACCCTCTGTGACCACTGCACCTCCTTCCAACCCTCCTGCTGGCTCCTGGGGAGAAATTGCAGGGCCTTAAGCTGTGTCCTCTTCCCTCTCTGCTTCATCAGCTGACTCTGGCTCATCCTACAGACCTCAGACAGCGCCACCTCCCAGGGAAGCCATGAGGTAGACAGGGCTCCCCCTTGGGCCTCTGTCACAGCAGGAACTTAACACTGACCTCTCAGCTCATTTGACCAGAGCCTCCCTCAGGGGCGGGAGTGGGCAGGAAGGAAGCTGGCTCCTGTGTGTGTGCTAAGCTGGCTCCCCAGGGTTGAGACCGAGATGGATCCAAGGATCGAAGACAGAATGTGCCTCAAGGAGGTCACCTCACGTAGCACCTTCAGCCCCTAGTGGATGAAACCAAGCCCGGGAGGTTAAGCAGTTGCCTGGAGGTCCCCAATGGCTTTGGCAGTAGGGTGGGGTGAGTGGCCAGGACAAGAAAGGTCAGTTCATTCAGGTGTCAACTTTGTAGGAATGAAGTATAAGACATTTATAAAGCCTGACCATGAGAAGTGCTTCTGAAGAGGACAAGACAGACAAGCAGACACAAAGCAATAAACACAAGGACACACCTGGAAACATGCATATAAAGAAATGCATCCACTGCTCTCACAGGTGTCCCAGAGGGGTCTTACAGGTGTCCTTAGGCCCCTTTGGGAGGCTGAGGGCTACTTGGACCTCCTCCCATTCTGTGGGACCCTGACTCCTCATATGGAAATGGGCCAGTGTGGTAGTTCCTCCTGGACACAGAAAAGCAGAGTTTGAGGTGTCCACTGACACAGAGGCATGTCCACTTGGCCCCAGCCAAGGCCAGCTGGGGGTTCAACATGGCCCCAAAGATGACCTCTGAGGGCAAGAACACACTGTGCACACAGAGCACCAGTACCGTTCCCTGAGTGTGTCCTCAGCCTTCAGCCTGGGGTCCTGCGTCAGCACTGCCCTCCATCCCACCATGGGGGTGGGCTTGGGGGAGCCCCAGCTCCTCCCAGACCCTCACCAGTCCCTGTGATGGGACCAGGACTCTCAGCCCTGTCACAGCTGGTGCCTGCAGGTCCTGGGGAGGCCAGGTATGGATACCCCTGAAGTCCTTGGCCATTAATCTCTCTGACATGTTAGCCAGAGAGCTAACGTTCACTCAGTGACCTATAGCTGCCATCTGGACAGCCAAGGCTGATGGGAGGCCTGCCCGCCCACCTGTCCAGTCCCTCTGCTCACAGCCCAAGAGGGTGCAGGGCTTGCCCAGGGTCACATAGCAGGTCTTGAGGCAGGACGAGTCCAGGCTGCCTCCTTAGAGCCCGTGGTGTGAACTGCCTGGGCCTGGTTAGACAGCTGGGCTTGTTCTGTCTGTCAGAGAGGCCTGGGTATTGGGATCGCTGAGGGATTTCTAAGGGTACAGTCACTGCTGGTGTATCTGGCAGGCTCCAGGAGATGCAGACGAGTCTTCTGGTCCTCAGAGCTTCCTGTTTATGTTCTGTGGTGAGGCCTGAGAAGCTGACTCCCCTGGGCCCCTCGAGCTGATGCTGATCTCACAGCCCTGTGCTCCACATGGGTGCTAAGAGGAATGGCTTCTCTCCTGGCCCAAGTGGGGCTCACCCATGCTAGGGTGACTGGGAAGGGTATCAGGATGGAACATGTGGTGTCTTCTCTGTGCAGGACATTGCCATGGCCTGGGCACCCCCCCGCCCCCATTTCTGTCCCCCAGGCATAGCCAGTGGTGGAGAAAAAGGGCTCAGGCAGATTCTGGAGCCTGTTCGAGGGGCTGGCTACTACCCAGCTCTTGTCTGGACAGTGTGGGAGCCGCTGCAGCAGATACACACACCCGTGGCCTGTCAGCCTCTTCAGGAACTCATGAGCCTGACACCCACCTCCACCTTGTCCACCCTGGCCCTCACCCTGGCTGCTACCATGACACTGCAGACAGCCCTGCCCATAGGCCTGTATCCTGGCCTGCTCCCAATTCCCCTACTCTGCCCTGTCTGTCCATTACACACACTACCAGACACACTGGCTGTTTATGTTCTGGTTTACTGTCCGATGAAAAGAAGGTATGAAGGCATTGACAAGAAGTGAACAGAAGGCAGGGTGTGGTGTGGGGGTAGAAGAACCCCCTGATCACCGACCACACCCCACAAGATGTGACCTGATGTACACTCTGTGAAGGTGCCGAGGGGCTCACGGCTCAGGGATATGAGGAACTGGGCAGGGGCCAAACAACATAGTCTGCACCCTCAGTGGTGTCCCCAGCACCTGCCCTTCCGTGCCCAGACAGCTGCCACCAGGCTAATCCTAATCCCTGCCCTAGCCCCACCTCATGGGAAACTGGAGGGTCTCTGCCCCAAAGTTCTTCCTGCATGGACATCTGGGGTCCCCCATAAAACAGGAGGCTTTCTGCTTATCACTCTCCAGCAGGAGCTCATCCATTCAGATGGCCCAAGTACCAAGCAACAAGGTTTCCAAAAAAAGGGGAATGAGGAAGCAGAGGAGAGGAGGAAATAATGAGAACTGCAGTATATGGTTCATTTAGCCTGAAATGGCCAAGTGCCCAGCAAGTTAGTATGGGGACCAGAGCCAGATTACAGAGACGGCCCATGCAGCACCTGGACAGAAGAACAGAATACCTGCAGAGGACTGGCTGTCAGGAGACCCAACTTCTCCGCAACATCATATGCTAAAAATCAGTGGAGCACTGGCTTCTAGATGCTGAGAGAAAATGACCAGCGACATGTCAGACCCCACCAAACTATCCAGCAGATGTGAGGACAGAGTGGAGACAATGTAGACATGCAAAGACTCAGGACATTTATTTTCCATGAATCTTGTTTTAGGAAGATATTGGACTACGAATCTCATTTAGTAAACAACAACAACAAAAGCGTGGGAGACAGGAGCTCCAACCCAGGAGAGAGGTGGAGGGTGTCGACCGCACATCCCGCTGGGCCTCCAGGAGCAGAGGAGAAGGGGTTCCAGGAAAAACGGGGCCTGAACAGATTACCTGATGCAACAGAGCATTTGTGGAAAAAAACGAATGGTAGGTACACAGCAGATCTTTGGAATCACTTGGAAAAAATTACGTCTATGAACACAGAAAACAATGCAAGTAAAAAAAAAAAAAAAAGATTGGGCAATTATTAATTTCAGGAAAAGCAGGAAGTAATATGAAAAAGAAAGTATTCTACTAAAATCAGAAGTAAACAGTGCTTTTAGAGACATTATAATGTAAATACTGACTACTGATTTAATAAAAACTTGAGATTTTTACTCTACTTGGAGGATGGGGGGGTTATGGAGAAGGATGTGCAAGGGCTTAAGAACATTTAATCTTCATCTACCCAAACAGAAAGCAAATACACAATGTTTAAATCAATAAATCAAGAAATAACACTATAAATTATTTAGAAATACAGAAGTAAATACATGAAGAACACTGAAAAGAGCCGCAAGTGGTAATTTGGGGAGGTTGGAAAGGAAAAGCAGATCTGTTGGTTTTTACTATAAGCCTCTTGGAACTATTTGTCTTGAAGTGTGTATATAAACTGTTTTAACCAAAAACATGAAAAATAAAACAATGAGGAAACTGGCCAAAGAAGCATATGGAAGGATGCTCTCCTTCCTTAGTCACGGAGGAAATGACACAGTGAGCCACAATGTGACTTAGACAGGCAACGCAGAGGTGGGGCAATGCCAACTTCCAACTGCTCATGGGACGTGAGTCGGGGACAGTTGTTCCGGAGTGTCTTCACTGGAAAGCTGTGACCCAAGACTCCTCTCACAGGTGTACAACCCAGGGAAACCCTGTTCAAGTGCACTGAAGACATGGACAAGACCACCCACGGCTGCACCGTTGCTGACAGCCTCACACGTCTGCCGCAGTGGCATGTGAACATAAACTGCGATATTCTTCCAACAGAGTGCGGCTCAGTAATAAATGAACAGAACAGACTATAGTTACAACAACTCGGGTGAATTTGAGAAATAAGATGTTGCGGAGAAAAAGCAAATAAAGAAAATGTAATAAAGATGACACTGTTTACAGTTTCCAAATATAAACACAACCAGAGAAAATACCATTGACTGATACATATGTAGATATCGACGTCAGTTAAAAAAAGAAAAAAGGCAATGAGGGGACACACATGAAAATTCAAGGCAGAAGTCAGCAGTAGTGTGTCCTGGGGCAGGAGGGTCGCTGGGGTGGCACCAGTTCATGGTGGCTTCTGTCATGTGGATGGCGCCCTCACTCTTAAGGCAGGCGATGGGGGTGTAGGTGTTTATGTTTTATTTCTTATGTACGTTATGCAAATTCTTTTGTAAGTTTAGAAAACACTTTGTGATAAATAAGTTTAAAAAAGTTTTACAAACAAAACCAAGATTCGTGCCAGCAGGCCTTGCAGGTAAACTGGCATTCTTGCCAAACCGGAGTCTTGGTTCCCCAAAGTATGCCAGTCCCCTCCATCTTGCCCCCATGCTCCCTCTGCCTGCAACATCCCCCCCTCCCACCGCCAGTGCCTCCAACTCTAGGGGTTTACTGCCCTTCGCCCTTCTTTCGTGCCCCTCTCACTTCCCCTTCCTACTTGCTAACACTCCTACAGTGAGTAGGGAGAGGTCTGTGGAGGATCCTCCGTGGACATCACCTCTTGGGATGGTGATGGTGGCTAGTTTTCCAGGCTAGCAGGGGCTGCTTTTGGCTTGTGAACTAAGCACGCATTAATGAGCTGGCTGCTCCATGACCTCTAGGAGGGAACCACCACTTCTACCAAGCTGGAACATCCAGTTGGTGTCTGGCTTCCTACAGGGGGGCCTTGAGGTGCAAACAGAGTCAGCACCACTCCTGGGACTCTTCAGTGGGGTCAATCCCAATGTGAAGACTCTAGTGACTTGGCTGGCAAGTTAGGCTCTGTTGGGGTGGCAAGCTTCTGGCACCTTCTCTGAGCAGAGCCCTACACTATATCCTAGCTAAAGTGGGTGGTCCTGGGACCTGACCTCTAAAACAGGTCTCTGCTGTGCCCTAGGACAGGCCCAGGATCACCCAGAGCACGTCCCAACCAGACTGTCCTGACTGTGGCTACAGAGCAGGGCTGACAGCACCGTTACTCCTGAACAGGGAGCACACAGGGACCGGAGGGGTGGTGACCAGGCCCTGCTACATCTCCCCTCGCCACCAGCGGGTGCTCAGCACCACTCATCCGGTCAGTGCCCTGGCTTGGCAAAGGACACGAACTGGCAACGCCCCCAGGTCCCTCCCAGCAGCGACAGCAGCCAAGGTTACAGGCTCACGGCATGCCAGGCACAGCCTGGGGGCAGGCGCTTCTTGCCTTTCACAGAGGAAGAGTCCCAGGCTCGCAGCTATTCAGTGTTCTAGCGCTGTGGGCTGGGTGGGGTGGGGTCAACAAGGGCAGTGGGAGGGGCAGGGAGGCTTCTCAGAGAGGGTGGGGGCACAGACTGTCCCGACCAGAGGGAAGGGCAATGGAGGCTCAAGGGGCAGGCAGGGCCAGACCAAGAAGGGTCTTGTTCATTCCACAAGAGAACGAGTTCCAAAGGGAAAGGGCATACAGTGCAGCGTCCACATGGATTTCAAAAATAAGTCATGGGACTTCAAAGACATTTTGTGCTGTGAAATAATTCTAGTCCGCACGCCTGCGATCACTCCTGACACCCTGCAGGGCTTATCGCCTGTATCATGCATTCTTGAGTTCATCACGTTAGTTGTAATGCTTTCTGTGAACATAGCTGCTCTGACATTTTTGTGTGCACTGGTTTTAGCACGCCCCACAGTCACGCAAGATCCTAGAGGGCAAGGAATGTGCCTTGTTCTTGGGTCCTAACACTGCTGTCAGGCAGTGGCCAGCTCCAGAGTCTTAAGTGTGAGTTTTTATGGGACAACTGTAGCCCTGGCCTGGGAACCCTGTTTTGTTGACAACACACAGACACTTTGGGAAAGTTCTGCAAAATGCAGCAAATGAGCTTTGAGTTCCTTCCTGGAGGAAGGGGTGGGGGGCAGGTGGGTGGGCAGCTAACAGGAGGCTCCTGCTCTGCTCCTGCGCTGGGATCAGGGAGGTGGCACCCTCTCGCTCTGTCCTCAGGAGCCCCTCTCCCTCCTGCCACCTGCCTGTGGGCATCAGGCAAGTAGTCCACAATCCTGACTCGGTATAGCTCAAACTTTATCACTTATGTGAAACCTGGGTTCATGAGGCAAGGTGACAGGTCCAAGGCCAGAGCCCACACCTGTACTGTGTAACTGGACATTGCTGTCCCAGAAGCACCCACCTCCTGCCCCTCACACCAGTGGCCAGAGGATGCTTCTTTTTCCCTTCTCTGCCCCGAGAGTGTGGGTCTGATCTAAACACAACCACTCCTGACTCTCCTCTGGCAGCCCAGGGCTCTGACCAGAAACCAGACTTGAAACCTGGCTCAGGCAGAGAGAAGCCTGGAGCTGGGGGCGGGGGTGGGGTGGGGAGGGTGGAGGGGATGCACAGGATTCTGTGGCTGGGGGAAGGGCCAAGTGGGCATCAGCTTGCAAGAGTCTGCCCTAATGAGAAGGGCTGGGGGGCGGGGCAGCAAAGTCGCTGCAGAAAGCTGACGGAGTGTTAGCTCCCGCAGGAGGCATGGAAGCCAGGCAGGGAGGGGATGGTAGACACACAGCAGAGATGCCTATAGGCGAGGATGTGTGGACGAGCCCGTGCCCTCCCACAACAGCACTCTGTGATCACCACTCGGCAGGGAAGAAGAGCACGATTAGGTGGCTGCCTGAGGATGGTGAGATTATGGACTCTAACATTTCAGTGTAAAATTTTCAAACTTACAGCAATGTTGGAAGTCTAGGGAACACCCACAATCCCAAGTAGGTTCCTTTAACACTGTCTTTACACGTTTCTGTGTTGTCAGCAATGAGTGCACTGTTATTTAAATAACTGAAATAAAGTAACAACTCTGCTCTCTGGAATGGGGTTCCGTTGCAAACGGTCAGGTTTGTGCTGTTCGTCCTCTATGACAAAATGCCAGCTGGCTGATGTCTCGGAGCGGCACGCTCACCTCCTTCCTGAGCTGCTGGCTCCCACGGCAGGGCTTTTGTGAACGAGGGCCCAACCCACCAGTCTCTAAACCCAGACCATGAAATAAAGGCAGAGTTTTCTAGCCAGTGCCAACAGAGCTGTAGCTCCCTTATGTGGGTGAGGGCACTGTTATTTACGGTCAGAATTACAAAGTCTTTAAAAAAAAAAAAAAAGACCTGCTGTATTACTTCTTGGATACATAGTCAAGGGAGAAGACTAATGCTATGGAGGACCGGCCACTTTCTCCCACTTGGTTGACTCAGGGGGTCCCAGAGTGGCCAGGGAAGCTCCATGAGGGGTACTCACACCCCCTGCTGCCCTACCTGTCACATTAGCCCTCCCAGGGCCCAGGAATCCCCCTTCAAGAGCACAGAGGCCACATGATGAGGTCAGGATCTGGAGGATTAGTGCTTCACAACCACACTGAGAGGTACCTGGGAATTCAGAGGGAGGACTCCAAAGAACCTGCCCAGGTGGGTGGGAGCTGACTGCAGCACTCCAGACTTAGCTTGTGGGCTGGCTGGGGCTGGTGTGCCAGGAGCCCCACTTGCTCTGCTTATGGTCTCACCCCAAGGCCTATGGCTGGCTCCCTCAATGGGGCCTGGGTCCATGTTATGGGTTCAGGGGTGGCCAGAGCCAGGAGCTGTGGCCTGACCTGCTGTGATTAGCTCACTGAGCTAACCCCATCAGAACTGCTCTCTGCCAACACTAAGCCAGGTGCTGGTAACCTCAGGGTGCATGGCCTGGTGGCTCCTGCAGTCTGGTCCTGCTGTTCCCGTTGGCCTGCTGGGCTTGGAAAGGGCTGCATGTGCAGGAGGGCAGCTCTGGGGAATGCAGCTCACGCAGTAAGATGACCCAGCACCGAATCCAG
This sequence comes from Herpailurus yagouaroundi, assembly GCF_014898765.1. Classification (NCBI taxonomy): domain Eukaryota; kingdom Metazoa; phylum Chordata; class Mammalia; order Carnivora; family Felidae; genus Herpailurus; species Herpailurus yagouaroundi. The sequence continues at coordinate 2,592,807 of NW_024412395.1, read as the reverse complement.
ATGGGGGACTGATTGCCTTACAAAATGCAAGTCAGATTTTAGCTCTGATTCTCCATGATTGCCCTATGTGGGGCTGGCTGCCTCCTCCTCCTTCCTGTGACAGGAAGAGGCCTGCAGGTGCGGCTCCCCCGGGTGGGCGCCTGGCTGGCTGTCAGCTGGGTAATCTCTCCTCTCTGAACCAGGATTCTCATGTGCATCATTAACAGGGCCTGGCTGGGTGAGCAGTGCAGACTGAAGGGAGAGGTGGCAGAGTGGGAGGGAGGGAGAGGCGAGTGCTGGCATGGGCAGTAGGAGGATGGCCGGGGGAAGATGAGCCAGTTCCAGGCAGGACAAGAGTTACCGGGAACCTGCGAGTGAACGGATTCTCCACTGGCTCTGGCCATGATTTCCGTCCCCACACCATACCCAGTGCTGCAAGAGCAGGCCCCACAGGGCCCAAGAGCATGGCACTCCTGCCAAGCCCCTGCAGGAAACACCTAGATCACCAAGTGCTGAGCTGGCAGTGGCAGGCTGGGGAGCCTCCTCTCCAAACGCACTGTAGAAAACGTCTGTGTAAGGCTATCCCCTCTTCGGTAACATGTCCACAGAGCAGCTGTGGTCAACTGACTCTGCTTCTAAAAATACCTGGGTCCAGAGAGTGGCCCCATGGCCTCAGTGATCAGTGGCTGGGTACACGCAGCCGTGGCCAGGTCCCACCCCTCCCCCCAGCCCCTTGCGCCTTGGGACTCTCAGTGCAGAGCCCATAGCTCATACAGTTCTTGGAAAAACACCAGAATAGGTGCTCTTAGGTGAGCACAGGCTGACCAAGCCCCTCACTGATCACACAGTGACATCTGAGGTCCAGGTGACTGGGCCAGCTGGAGAGGTTGGGTGGGGGGCCTTACGCAGAAAGACAAATGGCTGGCCCAAGACTGGGTCCTGAAGGCTGAGCTGTGCTTGGGAAGGCACTGGCTGGGCTGGCTGGCCTCACAACTGGGCTCCCTGCCCTGCCCACTTCCAACAAAGTGAGGAGGGCCTCAGCTCGCCCGGTGAGCTAAATTCCTACAGTGGGAAGGGCATTCAACTGCAGGGAGCAGCATTCACCCGGGACCCCAGGTGACTCCTCAGGCTTAGGAAACAGCACGGAAGTCCCTGAGGAGGAAGAAGCCCAGGAAATATTTTGTGAGGTGTGGCTGTGTAACTAAGCCTGGCCATTAGGATGTGAGGAGAGACACCTTCTTCCCCCTGTTCTCTGGCTGGCTGGAGTGTAGCTGTGACTGCAGAGTGCCAGCAGTTATTTTGGATCACGAGGCAGAAAGCCCTGCTCTCTGGGGATGGGAGAGCTTAGAAACAGAACCTGGGTTCTCAGTGATTCCTATGGCTGCACCACCTGGCCTGGCTACAGTGGGCTCCTTTCAAAAGGAGAGGAAAAATGGCTTACTTTAGTCTCTGAAACTAATCCATCTATTCAGGGCCAATGCATAAGGACCTGGGCATGATCAGAGGGTAAGCTCCTGGGGTGGGGCCAGCCTGGGGTGTCAGGGACTCAGTAGTGACTGAATTAATTAATTTGGTGAACCTTAGTGCTTTACCCTGCTCAGCCTGGACACTCACAGACATTCTGTGGAAGGAAATATTCCCATTTTGCAGATGAGAAATAAAACTGGGCCCAGAGAGGTTAAATAGCAAACCTAGCCACAGAACTGGCTGGTGGTAGTGCTGGAGTTGGAGCTCAGGCCCACCTGGACCCAGACTGAAAGTGCCTGATGAGAACCCATGGAGCCCCAGCCCCCAGCAGGCACTTAAATGTCACTTGGCAAGGCTGGCCCCCAGCCACCTGCTGACCGCTCACCAAACCACAGCCAGAGGCAGTGGTATTTTAAGTAAACTATGAATATAATTTACAATCTATTTCCTTTAAAGTACAGTGAGTTGAGAGTGGTCTCTGTAGAGAAAAAGACACATCCAGATCTGCAGCTAGGATGCAACAATGTGGACCTGAAAACACTTTATACAGCCACTGTGACTGTTCTCCTGACACGGTTTCCCTGGAGCGTCTGTCTTGGGGAACAGAGAGCTGGAGCCCTGACTTTGGCTCAGCCCAAGCAGTTCCTGGCTGTGGGACGCTGAGTGGGCCTCCTGGATGGGCTCTCCTATGGTCATGCACAGCCCTCCAGCTCCTCCTGCCTAACGACACATGGTCACCAACACTGCCGCAGGCACAGAGCTGGGGCAGAGACCTAACAGCACTCCTGTCCTCTGCTGGGAAGCCCAATGGGTGAGACCTGTCCCTACAGGGCTGCAGGACACATGGCTGGTAAGCCTGACTCTCACAGGGTAGAGGCAGGGAGCAGCAGGGGTGAGAGCAGGGCTGCTATGAGCCCCCACTCCCTCCCCTCTGCTGTCCCACAGTCCAGCTCCCAGGGAGGAGCCCGTGCCCCTAATAACCCCCATCTGAACGAGGAAGAGGGCCTGGTCAGAGGCCTAAGTGTGTCCAGGGGTACATGAACCACATGGGCCCGCAGCTCCAGACAGGTGTCTCTGATCTCCCCCCAAACAACCAAATTCCAGGTTCTTTGGGACCCAGGGTCTCCAGGATTAGCAGGGTGTGTAGGGGAGGAGTGGTACGGCTCTGGCTCCAACATGCAGTGCACCTCCTATATCCCCTGGGCTGGTGTGCACACCTGAGCCTGGTGTTGGGCCCTCACTATTGGGAGGGGCTGTCAGAACAAAAGGACATACAAGCAGAGGTCTTGTGTGAAAGTGCCAGCAGGCCAAGGGGAGGGGACTGTGCGACTTGGGACACTGGAACCTGAGGGTGGGTTCTTCCAGCAAGCTCCTGACAGCAGAGGGACCTTCCCAGGCATCCCCTGCCTGCAGGTTCATGCACTGGCTCATCTACCCACATGGGCATCCCTGCCTGCTGTGGGCTCAGGCTGAGGCTCTACCCACCAGAGGGAGTGGTACTGGGAGCCGGGAGCTCCCACCCCTCCCCTGTGCTCCCAGGAAGCCTTCCTGGTCATGAGGCTGGGAATATAAAGGCGAGAATGGGGTGATATGAGGGAGCTCTCTGCATCCTGTCAATTGGACTTGAGGCATCTTCATGGAGGGGTCCATCCAGTGTCAGACTCTGCCAGCTCTCTCCCTACTAGGGGGCCTGGGGAGAATGATGACCCCCACGAGCCTTACTTCCCACCTCCTGGGCCTCCCAGGTTCCTATAAAGACCTGGTGAAAGCAGTGTGTAAAAGAGCATTACAGCCTGGATGCTGAGGGACCCATAGCCCCAGGCAGATGTGAGGAGCCCAGACAGGTCCAGGAGGTGTGAGCCTGGTGGTCTGTCCCCTCTCTGCCTCAGGGCTCAGCACCCTGGCCTGGGCTCCACGGTCCCCTCTGTCTGCCTTACCCTTTTCTCCTTAACGGGAGCACCTGCTGCATGCAGGACGCATACTGCTCTGCCCTCCAATAGCACCTGGAAGGGTGGGGAACGTGGCCAGTGCCAGAAGCAGAAAGGGGGGTGCCTAATTCCAACTCTGGGTCCACTGGGGCCTCGGAGGTGTGACATGTGACCTGACATCTGAAGGATAGGGAGGAGCAGTGTTCCAATAAATCTGCAGAGGAGGAAGTGGAGGGGTGCCAGGGGAGGAGGGGATGTAGGCCAGGAGAGGGCACAGCCAAATGCAGAGGAGTTCGTGACTTCAATAAGGAAAGAACAGTTATCAAACAGTGGGGAAAATGAAGTTTCTGTCTTTGTTTCAAAATTCCCAGGTGACAAAATATGAAGAAAAACAAGTTGATTAGTTTAGGCTTAGAAAATAACCTCCATAGTCTCCCTCCACCTCCCCTGGCAACACGTGCAGTTCTGTGAGCAGATGACAACATCCCATCTACAAACAAGGCTAGCAAAGTTTCAGGACAGCCCTACAGGCTACTCAGCCTCTTGGCCCTGTGGCACAGAGAACTGAGGCACAGCCTGGCTGGACCCCACAGCAGGCGGCTACTTTGTGTGCATTCTAGGGGCTTGAAACCCTCACGTTCCTCTTTGGGCCCTCCTGACCAGGCAGCTTTCCTGGGGGAAGCCCAAGCTTTTTCTCCCAGGATCCCTGACCTTGGTGATCCCACTGGATCACCCACGGGAGACCCATGGGGCAGGAAGTGACTTAATCATCAGGCCAACGTGCTCTATTGGGTGCTGTGGAGGCACACCCGCTACACGCAAGCTGGCACAGACTGGGAGAAGATGCTAAGCCAGGGCTGGGGTGCCATGAGAGGCCCTCCTGGCCCAGACTCTGTGCTGCTCACTCTCGGTTCTTTTTTTTTTTTAAAGTTTATTTATTTAGTTTTTGAGAGAGACAGTGCAAGCAGGGGAGGGGCACAGAGAGAGGGAGAGAGAAAGAATCCCAAGCAGGCTCCACATTGCCAGCGTGGAGCCCAATGTGGGGCTCAAACCCACGAACCGTGAGGTCATGCCCTGAGCTGAGACCAGAGTTGGATGCTTTAACCGACTGAGCCATCCAGGTACCCTGCTCACTCTCCATTCTTGACCAGGGGTGAACCCTAACAGCATCTCAGGACACCTCTAGGACCTGGGGCTGGGCATGCTCTAGCATGAAAGTCTGGGTAAGGCTGCTTACCCTGGAAATGCATCTCCCAGCCAAGTGCAGGGACAGGTGCCAGCGTGCACAGCCAACGTGCACGAGTCCCCAGCAGGCTTCTTGCTGGGGAGCTGTTTTCCTGATAGCACTAACACTGAGGTGCCCAGGGAGCTGCACAGTGAGGGCTGGGCCAGCCAGGCTCACAAAAGCCCCTCCTGGCAGGTGACCACAAAGACTGTGACTGCTTGGCATTCTGGAAGCCCTGCTCAGGGAGGGGGCCACAGCCTCCCAGTGAGGCCAGGCTTGGGGCTACTCTCTGACGAACCAAGTGCAGGCCTTTCCAAAAGAAAGGGGTGGCTGATGGCATTCTGGGAGACTGCCCGCTGTCCCAAGATCCACTATGGCTGGGGTCAGCTCCCGCCCTGGACTCCCTCCTGAGCAGCACTAACGACATCCTTCTCTGACTGCACCCAGCTCCTGCTGGCTGCTCCCCGGCAGTGCCCTGCCTAAGTGGGTGCTGACCTGCAGGTGAACCCAGCCAGGCCTCCAGGTGCCATCGGGCTGTTCACGCTGCACGACGGCTGCCCACCTGGCACCTTCTGGCTTCTGACCCCCGGCAGGCGAGACTTCCGCCACACATGCAGACCTCAGGGTGAGGGGAAGGTGAGTGTCTGCTCCTTCCCGGGTGGGGCCGGGTGCTTGCGGACTGACTCAGCCCAAGACCTGCCTCCAGAGCCTTGGCCTCTGCTGGTTGCCAGCTTGAACCCCGGCCAATGGCTCGCAGGCCTCTGCTGAGGCTCCTTCCCCAAATCCTCACAGCCTGTACTTGCAGACCTGCCACGGCCACCTGGGCCCAAGGAGGAAGAGGCGAGGGCCCGTGAGTAAGGTGGGAGGTGGTGTCAGGCCCTGCTAGGGTGTGCAGCATGTGTGTGAGGAACGCCTGCTCCTGCCGTTTGCCAGGCAATAGCAGCTTCTGGGTCTGTGTGCCAAGATACACCCTACAGCCAAGACAGAGCACGGAAGGCCCGCGCAGCACGCTGCAGCTCAGTGGACACTGTCCCTGCCAGGCTGCAGACAGCTCAGGGCTTAACCCGAGCTCAGGGCACACGGCTTGATACCTGTGCCCAGCAACTCCATGCCAACTGGACACACAGCCTTTCTGGGGACTCTGCAATGACACAGAAGCAGAAGCATGTGCTGGCTGAGGAGAAGCACCACTTCAGGGCTCGTGTCATGACTTGATGCCATCTTGGAGAAACATGAAGATGGGACAGAAATATAACAGGCCAAACGCAAACGGGGCTTGTCCCAGGGCCTGGAGCTCTCGGTAGCTTTGTCTTCTGCTTTTAATTTTTCTCATATTCTTCCAATTCTATACAAATAAGACACAAAGATTAAAAGCCCTTTATGTACCTGATCTAATAGGATTTTCTCACAGGAGGGGCAGAGTCAGAAGCCTGGCAGGCTCTGGGCCTCCCAGGAGCCACTAGGATGTCTCTGAAACCATGAGGCCACCAGCTGTCTGCTTTTCTGGGGGTCAGGAGGGCCGGAGCTGGTCTGAGGACCACTGGGACTCCCTTTAGGCTCCACCCGCTGACCCCACAGCTGGTGTCCTGTCCCACGGAGCCTCTGAACAGACAGGAGGGGGCTGATCCCCCCTCTTTCATGCGCACACATCACCTGAACAAGCACACAGCGTGCTGGGGAAGGATGGCTTTACGTGCTCTCGGAACGTAAATTATTTTTCCCCAGACATAGAAAATCAGATGTCAATGGCACACTCTAGACAGAACCATCTGATACCCAAATTAACTGCAGTGTCCCACTTTCTGCCACCCTGTGGTCCCTGCTGACCCAGCTCTGCTCTCCCAGGTAGGGCGGCTACCTCTGGCCGATGTGCTGGGAGAGCCGCCACCTCAGCAGCAACCCCTGGTCCTGGGGACTGGGGACACCGACGGATCTAGAACCAAGAGACCCTCTACCAAGTGCTTCAGTGGGGGTGGGAGGAGAGAGGCTGATGCTTGCTGTAAGGAGCAGGGCCTAGTAGGCACTCACTCGCTCTATTCTTATGACTTCTGGGGTGAGCACCACTATTCAATTCCCTCTGGCAGATGGGTAAACTGAGGCTCAGGAGAGCTTCCTTAGCCAAAGTCTCCCAGCTACCAGGGGCATACACCCTGCTGAGCAACCCCAGATGCAGGGTATCTGAGAGGAGCTGGGCAGGGTGCCCACAGGTACAGTGTGTGGTCTTTCAACTTGTCATAGGCTCTGCCACTTAGCAGCTGCATGGCCCTGATAGGACCCAAGGAATGCCTCTACTGTGTTTTCTCACTGCACAATATGGATACCATGCCTTCTAGAGTGCATAGCACAGTGCCTCACACAGGGACGCCCATGCCAGGGCCCTTGAACCCAGCCATGAGGGAAGGAGAGAAAAGCTCTAGAGAACAAACGGACAGATGAACTCACCTGCTCTCGCCAACCATGGGTGGGGGCACCAGGGGGACATGCAAGAGACAGAGAGAAAAGCCATCAGCCAGATATAAAAGGCATAAGTAGCCCTATCACCTTAACAACAACAACAAAATCAAAGAGGTAGTTAAAAATCCTCCCACAAGTGGTCAAATGTTGAGAAGTGTCTGCAGCTTATTTTCAAATCGTTCTGCTGAAAAGAAGAACGAACACACACACACACACACACACACACACACACCTATACGTATACACCCAAGTACCTGCATACACAGATACGCACAGGTACGTAGCGCAGGGGAGCACGTGTGCCCAGATGGCAAAAACAATAACAATCCGTGTGTCTGGGTGTAAGGTCTAAGGCTTTACTACTCTGTAGGCTCCACGTTTTTCAAAATAAAAAGGTGGGGAGAACTCTTACAAAGACAATGCCAGGCTATCTCTACCAAATTTTTAAAGAACAGAGTATCCAACTATATGCAAATACTTTTAGACAACAGGAAAGAAGAACACCCCACCCCGACCCATTCTAAGAGGCCAACATAACCCTAGTACCAAAGTCAAACACATGAAAAGACAAGAAAATTACAGCCCCTTTCATTCACAGTACAGATGTAAAAAACCCACACAAAAATCTTACCAAATCCTATCCAGCAGAACACACAGAGGATCCCACACTATGACCAAGTCGGGTTACCCCAGCCAGGTACCCCATGTATGCAAGGATGGTTTAATGTGAGAAAATTTGTTTTAAAAAATTTTTTTTAATGTTCATTTATTTCTGAGAGAGACAGAGCATGAATTGGGGAGGGACAGAGAGAAAGGGAGACACAGAATCTGAAGCAGGCTCCAGGCTCTGAGCTGTCAGCACAAAGCCCAACGTAGGGCTTGAACTCACAAGCCGTGAGATCATGACCTGAGCTGAAGTCGGATGCTTAACCGACTTAATGTGAGAAAATTTGTAAACGAGATTCATCGTATCCATAGGTCACAGACCTTGGCAGATGTGTAAGAAACAAAATTTGCTAGGATGTGAGGGCGATCTGGCTGCAACATCTGTCACCCCATTGATTGCCAGGGCTGATTCGGCTATCTGGCTGGCTAGGTGGGTGTCCCCTTCCTCCCTCACCACTCCACGTGCATCCCTCCCAAAGCTGCGCGTTTGGTTGAAAAGGACGACCTCCCCTGATAGAGGAGGACCATTGGTCAGTCAAGGGTATACGAGTAGCTGCGCTCCCCCGCTAGAACCTCCAAACAAGCTCTCAAGAAACAAAATTTGCTAAAATTAAACACCTGTTTCTTTTTTTTTTTAATTTTTTTTTCAACGTTTATTTATTTTTTTTGGGACAGAGAGAGACAGAGCATGAACGGGGGAGGGGCAGAGAGAGAGGGAGACACAGAATCGGAAACAGGCTCCAGGCTCTGAGCCATCAGCCCAGAGCCCGACACGGGGCTCGAACTCACAGACCGCGAGATCGTGACCTGGCTGAAGTCGGACGCTTAACCGACTGAGCCACCCAGGCGCCCCAAACACCTGTTTTTATAAAAACTCTCAGTAAAGTAGCAATAGAAAAGAATTTTCTCTCTCTTTTAATGTTTATTTTTATTTTTGAGACAGAGCAAGCAGGGGAGGGGCAGAGAGAGAGGGAGACACAGAATCTGAAGAAGGCTCCATCCAGGCTCTGAGCTGTCAACACAGGGCTTGAACCCACAAACTGTGAGATCATAGCCTGAGCTGAAGTCGGATGCATAACTGACTGAGTCAGCCAGGTGCCCCTAGAAGAGAATTCTCTTAACCTGATAAAGTATCCTAAGTAAACTAGAAGCAACATGGTCCTCGAAGGAAGAGTCAGATGTATTCCCTTTGAGACAGGAACAGGTTGAAGATGCCCACATCCCACCCTGCAACTCTCCATTCACTGGGGAAGCAGGGCAGGGGGTGTTTCTCACCTCACATGATACAATGACAAGATGGACCTGTCTGTCCACCTCATCTTTGCTACACACCCACGTGCAGGCACCGGTCTGGGGGCTTCACCTTCAGAACCCCAGCTGCTGGACGGAGCTACTTCCCACATCCAGTGTCCTTGTCCTGAGTCCCAGAGTGTCTGACAGTAAAAGATCTGGGCTGCTCTCAGAGCTCTGCAGGTTCTGGAGGTTTGGGGCAGCCACACCACTGGAAGAGTGGCACGAGGCAGCAGCCTTGTCAGCTGGCATCCTCCCTGCTCCCAGCCTCCTGGGGACCAGGTCTCAGGCTGGGAGGGCCCCAGGCACCAGGTGAGCTCAGCAGATGCGTCAGCCAGAGCACCTGCTTCCAAGTGAGCTTAGCAGGCCAGCCTCGGGCCCCGAGGGGGAACCCCTGGCTGCATGGCCTGGGGTCTCTGGAGGCTGACACCCTTCCTGGACAAGGTGGATTGAGAGGACCCACATGTAGGCAAGATGTGGGGTCAGGGCCTCTCCAAGCCTCAGTTTCCCTGTTTCTCTTCTCTATCTGTGGGAGATGTGGGTGTGCTCAGGAAACAGGTGGCAAGCAGGATCCTGAGAAAGGCCTCTGGACAGATCTGGAGGAAAACCATCCCCAAAAGGACATGTGCTAACAGCTCTGCCACAGGGCCCTGAGCATGGACAGAGGCCCTGGGCCCTGCTCACAATTTTATCTGATTTAGCAAGGGGCCCACAGGCTCATCTCCTTGAAAATGGTTCTTAGTCTGTCCAACTCCCTCACTGCTCAGGGTCCTCCAAATGCACACTCCTCCTATCCACCTGGGTAAGCTTCTGCCAAGCTCCTGGATCCCAGGACAGCTTCAAGGAGAGAGGGTCTAGCCCTGAGATGGCCCCTGCATGCCTGACAGAGGGACCAGAGCTTCCTGGGGTAGAGGAAGCCAGCGGGGGGAGGAAGCTGGGCGAAGAGAGCCGGGACAGGGCCACACCAGCCCTGAGCCCTCTCACTAGCACTGGAACCAGCCTGGGTGAAAGGGGAGGGACAGGGGACCTGAGAGGGACTGTTCCCAGGGGCCTGCCCACCCTTCTGTGAAATCCAAGCCCAGCAGGACACTGGCTAGGACAGGCTCCTGGCCTGGTGTCTGAGGCAGCCTGGCAGCCCACGGAGCAGGGTCACCCATACCATGTGCAGACAAGGAAGCAGTAGGCCCTGGCCCATACCAGCCTAGACACAGACACAAACCTTGAACCAGAAGGGAAAGTATGTTCTGTGTCCAGGAGCTCAGAGACCTTGCTTCCTCAAGCAGCAGCAGAGGGAATCCATCAGCAAGGCTTTCTGGAGCATGTGATGCGGGGTGACAGAGGAGGATGCTGGAGGGTCCAGGGTGGGGGAGATGCCTGCAGGAAGTGGAAGTGGTAGCACGGCAGGGCGAGAGTTCTGGCTGTGGGCACCAGGTCTGGGCTGTCTTGCGCAGGATGGGGCTAGCAGGTGGCTAGGGACACTGATACAGAAGGAGCAGCATCTGAAGACTTGCAGCCCTCTGAGGGCCAAAGGCCAGGGAATGTGGTGTAAGGAGAAGGGTCAGTGACTCAATGGGCACATGTGGGGGGCAGATGGGGTGCTGTCAGCTGACGGGCTCCAGCTGGAAAAGATGGCTTGACTCGCACAGGAGGGTGCCTGAGATGCAGGAGATTCTGAAACAGGCAGTGAAAGGGAGGCAGCTTCCCTGTGGGGCTGTGGCCGGGCTTCAGCCTCTCACCAGCGCTCCTCCTCCCTGGTAATGACAGGCCCCTAGTACCCACAGGGTGCCCACCCTGCCTTCCCACTGCTGGCAGCAGTTAGAACTGGGGGGGACCTCCCTCCTTGGCTCAGAGACAGGATGTATGCCAGCATGTGGGAGCCGGGGAAGGAGGGCCACAGCCTGGACCTAGCGAGCAGGATAGTGTAGGGTGGGCCCTGACCACAGAAAGTCACATACCCCTGGATGTCCACAGGCAAGACCAAGGGGCTTCAGCACAGGGTCGCCATGTACTGGAGGGCAGGCCCCAATAGCCCCCTCCCCACAGCCACACCCTCCCACCAAAGTTCCTGTCTGGATATGTCTGTCTCCCCAAGCTTCAGAGTGGGCAGAGCTCATGGCCAAGGCCTGTCTAAAATTCCCAGTAGGCCTGGCCAGCTCGGAGCCCAGGTGGGTCCAGGGAGAGCCATCTATGGCCACTGACTCTGTGCAGCTGAACGCAGGCCCTCTCAACGCCTCTGGGGGGCTGCAGGGGGTCCCAGGAGTTATCTGAAGATACATGTTCCTTTCACAAACAAGGTCTCAGACTGGGCCATAGGTACCTACTCAGCCCTGCATCACCACCTTGGAACACGTCAGGATGCAACCATCGGGTGTGGCCAATGATTTCCCTCTGCACGCCAGCCCCCGGGGGAAGGGGCTCCTTAGGGCTCTGAGCCCAGGCTGGTCTCCCTCCCCTGGGCACGTCCCTCCTGTCTAGCCCTGTGTTCTCCACATCTGCCCCCCCACCCCTCCCATGCCTGTCCTTCCCAACTGCATTCCCTCTCCTGTTGCAAATGAGCCTTAGTGGTCACCCTGGGTGCTCGCCCCAGCCCATGTCTTGGGTCCTTTATGTGGCTGCAGGCCCCTCCATTGGGTTCTGTCTCCATGGGCCCTGGAGGAGCTGCCACCCTGTTCAACCCCTCTCTGAGCTTTCCTCTCTGTCCCTGTCACACCTGGCCTCCTGTCAAAGAGCACAGTTTGTCCAAGTCCTGTTTCAGAGAACCTCCTTTCCTCTTAGACCTTCCTGCCCTGGTCTACCTCTCAGCCACGGGTGTATCACACTACACGGTGTTTCTTCCTCTCCTGGTCTGTCTCTCACTGTCTCCAGGGCCAGCCAGCCTGGAGCCTGGACAGAGTGACTCAGACAAAAGCCGGGCTTTGAATCTTGGAATGAAACTGACAAAAGAGCATTTGTTTGTTCCATAAAACCAAGAGCGAAAGCAGGCAGTGGTGGCTACCTCGGTGGCCATCACACACCTATCGGACCATCTCCTTGCACAGAGTCAGGGAGGTCAGGAGGACAGCTTCTGGATTTCCCAGAAACCACAGCTCCTCCCCCTCCTCTCTGCTGAAGGAGCAGTGGCAGCGGCCCTAAGGGACCTGGAGGTGGGTTTTCTGCTTGCTGAGGTCACAGCTTCAGGGTTTGTGGGTCTGGGCATGGATGGCACCCAGGGGACCCAGGAGAGGAAGGCCTGGAGATATGTGGAATTAGTCAGTGCATGCTGGAGGGCCCACACCTTTTGTACTCCACGGCTGGTCCTGCCTGGGGCTCTGGGGTGAGGGTCCACAAGGAGGGGTGGCCTCACCAAGCCCCAGGGGGACTCAGAAGTGGGCACACACACACATACATACTTTCAAAACTTCTTACAAAGGGGAAATAAAAACGTGGTTCAAATAGTTGGAAGGTTAGCCAAAGTACAGTGGCCTCCACCCCTCCAGGTGCACCGGGGCCCTTCCTACCAGCTGAGAAGGTCCCCTCTGTGCACCCAGGGCCTCATCTGCTGAGCAATGGCCTTGGAGCAAAGGCCCCTGCACTGTCCCCAAGCTGACACCAACCTCGGTGGGAATCAGGAAACACAGGAATGTGAAGGCAGCAGGCCGGCAAGCGGCGCCAGCTGGGTCATAAAAACTCTGCCTGTCGTCCGGAACCCCCACATCCAGGAGAGAAGCACTGAGTCCATTACAGCCCAAGACCTCCAGAGTCATAAATGACCCCGTGCAGGCATCCCTCATAAATCCTGGGTCTCTGAGGCTGTGAGAACTAGGCATGCACCCCCAGCCTCCTACAGCATGGCCTGCACAGGGCCTACGGGGACAGACAGGCAGAGAGGACATGAGCCCATTTGTGTGTGCAGCCTCAGGCTACTGGTAAAAGAAGGTACCTTATATACCTGAGCACAGACATGGCTGCTTCAGGACTGCCCATGGGGGCTGAGGAATTAATGATCAACCCTCTGAGGCAGGAAGTTACACAGAGGCGACTGCTACATGAGCAGGGGTCTGCGGCCATGATGAGGCCCAGCGAGTCCCACTGTGGGCTTCAGACCATAGGATGGCCGTGCTGAGCCAGGCAGAAGCTCAACTGGTCATGTTGGACTTCTCAGGTGGGAAGTGGGGGGGGGGGCTTGGCCCGGTGGGGGGGTTCTCATTGAGACCACTGTAGGGATAAGCCAATTGTGACAGGGGCCACTCCTCAGCTCAGCCCTATAGCCAGTGGGCCAAGCTCCATGCTTCTCATGGGTGGGAACCTGCCCAGTCCCTCTGCTTGACACCAGTCCCAAACTCTACTAAGTGCTGTCCGGCACCTCTGCCTTCCCAGCCTCTGGGTCCAGAGTCTGAGGCTGGCTTTGTCAGATTCCTCCCGAGACCCCAAGTCCGGACTCTCTGCAGTAGGAACTCCCACCTCGGCATGCCTGCACTGAGATCTGACTGTCCTCCCCTAGGTCGTGACAAGTCACTAACCAGAAAACAAGAAATGCTTCTGGAAAAAATGGACCCCTGATGCATTCCTGGTGGGCAGGTAAAACAGTCAGTAGTTCCTCAAAGAATTAGACATCAAATTACCATATAACCCAGAGAGTCCACTTTTGGGTATACACCCAAAAGAACTGGAAGCAGAGGCTTGAACAGATACTGTGCACCAATGTTCGTAGCAGCATTATTCACGACAAGAGAGGAAACAACCTGAGTGTCTATCCACGGTGAACAGGTAAGTGAAATGTGGTATATGCATATACCTGCACATGGTTCAGCCTTAAAAAGGGATGAAGTAGTGACATGCTCTAACATGGATAAATCTTGAAGACGTTATGCTAAGTGAAAGAAGCCAGCCACAAAAAGACAAATACTGTAGACTCCGCTTACGTGAGGTATATAGAATCATCAAATTCACAGAAACAGACAGTAGATGGTAGCTGCCAGGGGCTGGGGACAACAGGGGGGCAGTGTTTCATGGGTAGAGTTTCAGGTGGGAAGAGAGAGAGGATCTGGAGATGCATGGGGTGGGGAATAGCTGCACAGCAATGTGACTGTGCTTAAAGCCACTGCACTTTTTTTTCTTATTGACTGTTTATCTTATTTTAATATGAAATTTATTGTCAAATTGGTTTCCACACAACACTCACTGCTCATCCCAACAGGTGCCCTCCTCAATGCCCATCACTCACTTTCCCCTCCCTCCCACCCCCCCCCATCAACCCTCAGTTTGTTCTCAGTCTTTAAGAGTCTCTTATGGTTTGACTCCCTCCCTCTCTTTTTTTCTCCTTCCCCGCCCCCATGGTCTTCTGTCAAGTTTTTCAGGATCTACATAAGAGTGAAAACATATGGTATCTGTCTTTCTCTGTACGACTTATTTCAATTAGCATTAACACTCTCCAGTTCCAACCACATTGCTACAAAAGGCCAGATTTCATTCTTTCTCATTGCCACGTAGTATTCCATTGTGTATATAAACCACAATTTCTTTATCCATTTATCAGTTGATGGACATTTAGGCTCTTACCATAATTTGAAAGCCATTGCACTTTTAAAAAATGGTAAGTATGGTAAACTTTATGTTATGACCACAATTAAAAAAAAAAAAGGCTCTCCTTTTCCATATCTCCATATAATGGGATATCTGCAGCCAGCCCCAGGCCAGGCAAGTCTTCAGGAGCAAAACCATGGCAGGCTTCTAAGGACACAGCCACCCCCAGGGGCCCTCAGTGACTGCATAACAAGGGGAGCCCACCCACTTAAGCCTATCCCCAGCGTGAGTGTGTGTGTGGGGTCCATCCTCGGCTCTCTTGGGAATGACAGGACCAAAGAAAAGATACAGAGCACCAGGCTTGGCCTTGGATGGGCCAGAAATGCAGGCATACCGGGCTCAGGACTCCAGTGTGAGCTGAGAACTCGTTTCTGTTCTTCAGCTGGACAGAGCACAGGCTCAGTAAGCACCCCTCCCCACTGTGGGCACAGGGAGCACACAGCCTCTTCTTCAGCCCCTGTGCCACACCTCATACCACATGTGATAGTGGTGATGCTACCTCCACTGCTGAGGGGCTCTCAACACCCCACCCAACCCTGAGGTGGTGCTCTGCTCCCCCGTCCTATGAACAAGTGAACAGGCTCCAAGAGGCTCTGGTCTGGCCCTCAGCTGCAGGACCACCAGTAGAAACTAGGCCTCTGCTCCAGCTCACAAAAAACTGCAAGAAGTCAATACCAACCACAAGAACTGTGAATTCAATCTTATCCCAAACTTGTGATCTTAAGGTAAACACAATGGATAGCCCTCTCATCCAGGACCCTTCCCCTGGGCTCCAGGCACCCCCACAGGCTGCATCGTCCACCCCTAGCTCCATTTGGCAGAGGAAGAAACTGAGGCACAGAAAGGTCACACTCTGGTGAGGAGCACAGTGGGGCTTAAGCTGGGCTCTGTCTCTGGAGGTCACAACCTACGCTGTGCCAGGTGTTCAGCAATGGGTGAAGACCCATACGTGAATCATAGTGGCCCAGCCTGTCTTGAGGTGTTCCAGCTGTCAGTGGGACAGAGCCAACAGGGTGGGGGCTGTGGTGGAAAGAAGCTCAGGGCCCCTCATCCACTCTCAGCCCTGCAAATGCTGTCCATCTGCCAGGCAGAGAAACGAAGTCTATGACAGCAAGAACACCAGCCCCCAATAGGCAGAAGGCTGCACCCCATTTTGGGGCTGGGGTCTTAATGGCCCCTTCCTTCCCACACAGAATGAATGTCAGGTTACTCTTTTGAGGCCCAGGCTGGGGCCCCAGTATGGGTGATCTATGCTTGCTCTGTCGACCTGGCTCCCTCCTTCTGCACAATGGGGGATTTCTCCATGGCCCCCAGACTTCAACCCTGAATGTCTGCACAGAACCACAGGCACACATGGCACACGCTGAGGGCAAGGCTGGCGTAGGCAAGATGGTACAGTTAGGCTCCTGGGCCGGGAAGCTGCGACCTTGGTCCCCAGCCCACCTCAGCAGCCCCCCAAGTCCCTCAGGTCTTTGGGCTGATGCTGGGGTCTATCAGGTGGAGAATGCTGCTCAGGGCACAGCCCACAGCCCTGCTGGAACCTGGCAGGGATGGGGCTCACTGGAGCAGATGGGGGGCTCCACCCTCCCCAAACCGACCTCACGGTAGGGCCCTCTCATCACCTTGGGCCATGCCCAGGAGATGTGGCATCCTGGATATGCCTGCCCCCTGACCCTGTACCTCTGGTCTACCTGGGGAGTGGTGTGGGGGGCGATGGGTGTGTCTACCTGGGGTGGGCTGTTGGTATGGGGGTCATCGGTGTGTGCCTACCAAGGGTCTGGTGGCATGGAGTCTATTGGGGGGCAGCAGACATATGTGTACCTGGAGGCTGGTGGTGTGGGGTGTGTCTGGGGCTTCTGGCCCAGCAGCTGAGCAGCTCCTGTATCTGGAGGTCTGCAGCCCCTGTCCCAGACCGGTCCCTTGACACTCCCTATCCCCTTGCTAACACGAGGAAAGGAGAGGCAGCTGGGCCTCCAGGCCCAACTGTCTGGCTGCCTGTTTGTATTAATCTCTTCAAGCAGGCCTGAAAAACACCTGGGGGAGGGGGGAAGGAAAGGGGGAGGGGTGGGTCACCTCGAGTGACAGGCTGATTCAGGTGGACAGGGGATGTTCCATGATCGACAGTCACCTAAGCCCTCAGTCGGGCAGCCACACACATGCTCCCAGGCCCCCTGGGTGCCAGATGCTCCCACGGTTACTCCATGAGGCCACCCCAGGGATGAGCCCCAGGCAGCCGCTACAGCACCAGCTTCAGCCCGCCAAAGCTGCACAGTCCCTTACCCTGTCCTGGGGCCCTCGCCTGTGGGAGAGTGACCACTGTGTCTCAGGTGTGGTGAGGACAGCAGTGATGGCAGAGAGCACTCAAGGTACCCTGCTTGGCACGCCTGCCTAAGGAGCAAGGACAGCTGCTGCTGCCATTAGCCAGGGCCCCTTGTCCTGGGAAGGCTGGTGACTGAGGAGTCTGCTCTTTAACCCCCGACAGACCCTCCTGCAAAGCCTGGCCCCCCCACCTGTTTGGGTGGGGGACCTGAGGGGCCACCTGGCTGGTTCCAGGCTGCCCCTACCGCCGCCCTGCAATGACAGCAAATCTTCCTTGAAAACACACTTCCTTAATGTCCTGGCCTGTTCTAAGGTGATGGGGATGGAGGGGTGGCCTGGCCATGGGGTGGAAAATTGCTCAGCTCTGAAGGGGGTTAAGCAGGAAGGAATTTCAAATGGAAGGAAACGTCCCAAAGTGCCCACTGCTTGTAAGGAAAAAAGGAATTCTTGTTCCAGGATGTTTCTGAGTCACTGCTGGCTCCACAGCTCAAGCTGTGCTCCCAGCTACTGCTGGGAGTGCGTGTGAGTGTGGCTATGTCAGAGTGTGGGTACCTCGTGCAGCCCGTGGTCAGCCCCGGGAGCCCTCCAGCCTCTCTCCCTCTTGGGGAGGGGGTCCAGTATCCCCAAGGCCCACATGAATCCAGCCCCAGCCTGAGGCTGCTGCTCTGTGAGGCGGAAGATGGCCTGTGGTTGGCAGTGACACACAGCACAGACATAAAAAAGGCTTTCAAACTGGAGAAGGGGCCACGCCATGTGGTCAGCTCTGGGAAGCCATGGCCTGGAGCCCCCCAGCGGCAGTTGCCAGTTACCTCTTACCCTGGGTGACGTGCACAGCAGGCATGAGGGTGGGAGGGGGCCCGGAGCCCAGTGGAGACACAGTGGCCACCAGACCAGTGGCTGCAAGGTGTGTATACAATCTTTGCATAGGATGGAGGTGAAAGTGCTTGTCCCAACTTCAGGGACACAAGTGTGCAGGCGTAAGGCCTGTGGGCCTGCCCCCCAGAGCCTGGCCTTCCTGGCATCCCCTGGTACTTATGGAAGCAATGGCTGAATGTCCTCGGGGCTCAGATGGCCTGAAGGGCCTGTTTCTCCACCAGCCTACATGGTTGGTAGCTGATGAGCAGTGCTGCTGGCCTGTGCCTCCCCAGCCAGATCCACTCAGGTCCCAGCTTGGCCTGAGGGCAGGGGAGGGCAGAGAGCCAGGCCTTCCATGGTACCTACTGGGCCTTCTCCCTAGATAAAGTCAAGCCCCACTCAATCAACTAGCATTCCTCCTGAGCCACAAAGTCAATCCTGTCCCTGAGGAACACCTGTTGGCACTGGGAACACGGAAGGCTGCTAGGCCTCCTGACCCGTTGCTGCACACTGCACGGCCACAGAGTGGAGGCTTCCGGCCAGGCCCTGCATGCTCAGCAGGCGCTGCTGCTTCAGAGGGACTCAGAGAGGCACAGCCAGGGGGAGGGTGCCAGGTCCTGGGCCCAGGACTCCCTGGCCAGATCCCGAACTACAGTGTGTACCTCTGTTCCAGGAAAAACCCTGAAAATAAAGACTTAAAACGTGGCTTCCAGGCCAAGCACAAACTTTTCCATAGCCTTGAGCTTCCTCTTTGCCACACGTGAGATGGACCAGGTGAGCTGTGGGTGACATGTGACCCTGCCCAGGAGGTTGGGTGCGTCCCATGGCTGTCTGCCCTCAGCAAGGGGGCAGAACTGGAGCCTACCCTGACCACCGCCACCTCTGAGGACTGGCTCTAGAACGACAGCTGCCATGCAGCTGCAGCCTGGGGTGCACACTGGGCTCTGTGCTGACAGTGCGAAAGAAGCCTGCTTGGGATTCTCTCCCTCTCTCTGTCCCTCCCTAGCTTGCACTCTCTCTCAAAATGGATAAACTAAAAAAAAAAAAAAAAAAAAAAAGGTGTTTTCTACTGGGCACACTGTCAGCCCAGCTTCCAGGAAAGCAAAGGAACAAACTTCCGCTCACAGGACTGGGCTTCCTGACTGCTTGTATAGAATGGAGTTAAAGCTGGACTTGGTAGGTCCTGAACTTACACAGGCTCAGACGGTGGGCCAACAAGCAGTCTTCTGTCTGGACTTGTGCCAGTAAAACATACTGCCCAGACCTGCTTGCCTGTCTGCCTGCCACGAGGGAACAGAAGAGGGGGGGTGGTGGTCTGTGCTCCTCTTTGGGATGAGGGGCCCCAGGCCCAGACCTGCTTACCTGTCCGCCTGCCATTAGGGAAAAGAAGGGGGGGGGTCTGTGCTCCTCTTTGGGATGAGGGGCCCTGGGGAGGCTCAGTGGGGTGGGCGGGAAGGAGGCTGTGGCCAGGGTTTGAGGCAGGACAGGTGAGGCCTTGGCTCTCCAGGGAGGGCAGGAGACACACTCAAGCAGTGGCCCACCTCCTCCCCTGCTTTGTGCCTGCCTGGGCAGGGCCTCTCCTCACAGGTGACATCAGAAACCTCCATGGGGCGCCTGGGTGGCGCAGTCGGTTAAGCGTCCGACTTCAGCCAGGTCACAATCTCGCGGTCCAGGAGTTCGAGCCCCGCGTCAGGCTCTGGGCTGATGGCTCGGAGCCTGGAGCCTGTTTCTGATTCTGTGTCCTCCTCTCTCTCGGCCCCTGCCTCGTTCATGCTCTGTCTCTCTCTTCCCAAAAATAAATAAAAAACGTTAGGGAAAAAAAAATAAAAATAAAAAAAGAAGCCTCCAGACTCCCCTGGGAAGTTGTCTGCTGTGCCCTCCCTGTTCCACCTGCCCTCAATCCCCACTATACCATCTTGGACTCCTGGGAAAGCCGATCCTCGGAGCAGCCACTCTGCTTCCCCATAGGTAGGCAGCATGTTGGGCTTGAATCCTGTGCCCAGGTGACGCCTGGCTCTCCCTCCTGGGAGGGGATCGTGGGGAGGGGTCAACAGGAAACCCTGTGGCCGCAGACCTGCGTGTGAATGTCACTTCTGCCAGGTGTGATCTTGGGTGACAAGTTATTTAGGCTAGGCTCTCTGAGCCCCAGTTTCCTCATCTGCAAGTGGAGCCCCTGACAGCGAGGCATAAACAAGGGTGGCCTGGCCATGAGCGAGTGTGGAGGTTGCCGCAGTCACTCTGTGCTGTGCCCTCCAGGCTAGGACACCTGCTCGTCGCTCTCCCCAGCACAGCGTACGCCCTGTAAGCAGGCTGCACGCGGCACAGCAACTTCCCTTCCCCAAGCCCTGCTCCATTAGCTGCGATCTGGCTGGAGGACTTCCTCCTGCTGCTGGTGCCAAGTTCCCCCCACGGGGACTGTGAACCAGAGAAAATGCCCCCTGCCTACTGCTCCAAGATGATACCCCATCCTGCCTCATGCTGCTGTAACGCAAACATGAAACTTGAGTTTGCTGCTCCTCCTTTCCCAAGGACACCGATGCTCCAGAAACGTAAATATTTACACTTAAGGCTTTAAGGCTCATAACTCAGAGGGGAGATGCTCACCCGCTGCCCGTGTTTGTTCTTGGGGCCCTAAGAGCCCTGCGGTGGCAGGAGTGAATTCTCAGATGGACGATGATTTATGGGCCACTCCTCCCGGGCCAACTGGGGACGTGGTCCAGAAGCAAATGCTGCACATAAGGGGCTGGGGCCACATGGGGAACATTCCAAGGCCCCTGGGATGACAAGGGGGGGTGGTGCAGGAAGCTCACCTACAGAGGAGAACCATGTAGAGGTAGCTCTGGTGTGTGGCTATAGCAGATGG
Source organism: Herpailurus yagouaroundi (assembly GCF_014898765.1). NCBI lineage: Eukaryota > Metazoa > Chordata > Mammalia > Carnivora > Felidae > Herpailurus > Herpailurus yagouaroundi. The sequence goes on along the minus strand of NW_024412395.1, from coordinate 2,572,199 downwards.
GACTAGGCACCAGGCTGGAGGCAGTGATGTCTGGCTCCTCGGCCAGGCTGCGGGGTGACACAGGTAGATCTCACCCCGGGAAAGCCCTGCCTAGATTTCCATCGTGTGGGAAGGAGGCTCCCATGATTTCAGAGCAGGGGGCTCCAGGCTCCGTTTTTGACTGCAGGATCCTTTTTCCAATCCAACCTCACAGGAACCAACAAACCAGGATCAATGGGTGTGACACGCCAGGCAGGAAGACTGACTACTTGTTTGGCCTTCTGGGCTGGGCTCCCACCACCACTGGCGAGGTGCTGCTGAGGGCTTCCAAGGAAGGCCCTGGGGGTATTCCTGCTGCAGGAAGGATGGCTGGTTAGCCGGCCATCTGTCTATCTACTCAGTCTGCTGGGCTTTTGGCTGAGCTCCAACCACAAGCGGCCCAAGAGGGGTTTAGAGGTCACAAGGTACACTCTCTCCTTCCCCTGCAAGTGCACTTGGTGCCACTGGCTGCAGAACAGAGGCCCACCTGGCCCGCACCTGTGCATCAGTAAACCAAATGCCCAGGACCATAGGCAGTGTGGAAGGACAGTTAGAAGGAGAGGTCTGGCCAACACACCATGCACAGGGCTTCAAACTAGGATACACTAAGAAGACAAAGCATCCCTCAGGGCAGAAAACAGCCTGAGGACACAAATAGGTAGATGGCAGGGAGGAAACCTGCCACGTAACAGAATGCCCGTCTCACCAGTCACGGGTACATGTGCTAGGACCACAGCGGTCCAGCTCACAGCTGCTGGCCTGGCAAAGAGGACCGTGTCTTACAGGCCCCATGGTGGGGAACCTCAGGCATGGTGCTGGGGGTCTGAGGAGCCAGTCTGGAGAGCAGCAGTCATCTCTAAGAGGGCTGAGGGCGGACCACCTGCCCTCCAGCCCACTCCTAAGGACATGTGAGGAAGGGTGGCCAGGCCTGGCCACTGCCACCTGGCCTGTGAGACGCTACTCCTGTCTGCAACAAAGCACGGGAGAAAAAGAGATGTGTCTAGACAAACTCGATGTTAAATCCAGCAGTCAATGAATTAAATATGCATGTCATGGACCAACGTGGATAAATCTCAACAACAAGGATGAGATTTCTTCAGAAATCAAGTAGAAAGCAAGTTGCAGAAGGTCAAGTACAGTCTGATGCGGGTTCTGGAAAGTGCGTCAACAGCCCTACGTGCTGTTCAAGGGATACATATCTGCAGTGAAAGTATAAGAAAGCGTGCTGAAAAGCATGAAATGCAGACGGTGGTGACGGGGGTGGGTGGCAGCCGGGAGCCACAGCAGGGCTCCCTTGGGACCCCTGTGTTCAACTCTCAGCCTGCAGTGAGGACAGGGGTGCCGGTGACACAGATCACAGCCACCACCAAGTCAAAACATGAGCCTGCCACATCATACCCGTCAACGCCTGTGGGTCAGCAGCACAGCCCAGGCGCAGGACAGATGGGGGTCCAGTGAGGGGGAAGAACTACCACATCCTTTGGATTCTCCGGGAGGCAGGTAGGCCTCTCTGTGCTTGGCCACAGTACCCCCCACCCTCATTCCTGCCCTTGTCACTGAGCAAGCAGCTCCAGGCTGCATGTCGAGGGTTCTCAGAGGAACAGTCAGGCGAGCTGCTGCTGACACAAGCCGCAGACAGCAGGGCCAGCCTGCACTGTTCCCACAGGCCATGATTAGAGTGCCACTTGTGTCGGGGCTGTGGAACGGGGGCGGGGACTTTCTGGACATCCAGGGAGCAAGCTCGGCAAAGCCCTTGATGGGAAGGAACAGGGTGGTCCCCAATGCCACAGCCCGGGGTGAGCAGGGGACCCTCATGGCTGAGGCACAGCACATCTCAGGTTGTCACATCAGAAGGCCAGTGATACTTGGTGGCTGTCCCAGATACTGGGACCCTAGCTACCTAGACCACAGATGCTGTAAGGAAGCCCCCTGCCGGCCCTCAAGCTGACCCAGACAGGAGCCGAAAACCTAGCTGGTCCTGAAGGACCCCTTCCCTAACCCCAGAGAGAGGGGATGCACCGTGGCCTCTTATAAAAAAAGTCTCCAGCACCAGGCACAGTTCCAAGTACCCACCTCTGAGGCAGGTACTGTCACTATGCCCATTTTACAGAAGGGGGAACCGAGGCACAGAGGTCACACAGCCTGTGAGCGGCAGAACTGGGATTTGACCCAGCTGGTCTGGCTCTAAGCCTGAGCTCCCACCCTTGTTCTGCTGTCCACCCTGGCAGCCTGCTGTTACTGCTCTCCCGTCTGCTTTGAGCTGTTTCCTCCCAGCTGGCTTCTTTGCTGCTGGGCTGCCTGTGGACAGCCTCATCCTTATGTGCCATGGTGGGCGGTGAGAAGCTTCCAGAGCTGGCTATCTGCTGGGGTCTGGCTCGTCCACGGCCTCTTGCCACACCCAGGCAGGCAAGGAAAACGAGGCTCAGAGAGTTCTGGGTGTATGCAGGTTCCAGACTGGTGTCACTCAAGAGGTCAGATGTCCAAGTGTCCACCCTGGTGCATCAGTCTCCAGAGATACCTGGGTCCCCAGCTCCTGCCTAGCCATTGACCTCCTTTGACTCCACAGCTTTATAAACAATTAGCCCCAGAGTTTTAATCTCTCGAGTTACTATCTTTCCAGACAATTATTGATTTGCTGCGACGCCTGCCCCTCCCCCCGTGTGGGTCTTTTAACGTTGCCCGTGTAAACACGCGGAGGCAGCTGTGCGGCTGACATGTGGCCCTCACAGAAAGGCTGGATGCACGGCTGTCGGGGGCTGCCTCTCCCCAGAGCCCCGCCACCACGGCCCTGACACCACAGCTAGCCTCATGCTGTGCTGTGGGCAAGCCACCGACACTCCACTTTATAGATGAGGAACTGGGCCCCACTCCTGGGCCATGAGGCCTGTGTCCCACCTGGGATCACAGAATCTAAGGGGTTAGAGTGACCACAGCTCCAACAAGACACGAACACAATCTGGGGCTGGATGAACCGTGTGGCCACAGGAGGTCACGGATGACAAGTCCCTGGTTCTTCTACAGAACCAAACAACAAACTCCATACCCCTGTTTTTGAGATGCAGAAACAATCTCACAGAGATGTTTCGCTGTGCCCACGAGACCCACTGGCTCAGACCCAAGGTGAGAGAGGCTGCCCAGGGGACTCCTCTCTCCTCTTCCAGTTCTCTCCAGAGGCCCCTGGCTGCTTCCTGGGCTGCATGAAAGGAATCCAAGAGCATGTCCCCACATGTGCCCGTCCTCCCCTGCGGCCTCAGAGACCCATCTACATAGAGAGGGCCCATAAGGTCCTGCAGTGGCCATGTGGAACTCGGTGTATCAGTCCCCACAGGTGGCCCTGGTGAACTGAGGCTGCAGCCCCAGCGTGGCTGGCTGAGTGAATGAATGGACCAACAGCCTGTGTGGGGGTGAGGCCACTGAGCAGTCTGGCCACTCGGGAGGGAGCCTCAAGAGTGGTGGAAAGCAGTCAACACTGCAGGGAAGGGCTGCTGGCTGGCCGGAGTCTGGCCAGAGGCAGCTGTAGCTGTGGGACAGAAAGGACGCCTGGCTGGCTTCTGTTCCCTCATCAAAGCAAACAGGCCCTAGGCCCAGGCCGGGGCAGGACGTGTGTGTGTGTGGTCATCAGCGGCTGGACAGCCCATGCCCACCGCCCACCTGCCCGACACAGACATCCTCTAACGTCTGCCCAGGTCCTGCAGCCCGGGATTAGCACAGTAACTCTCTGGTGGATGGGTATGTGCATGCCACACTTCCAGAATAGCAAGCCCTGCCAGCTAGCGACTTGGAACACAGCCACACCAGGGAGGGGGCATTTTACCTAGGGAGGAACAGAGAAATGAGACCACAAGTCCCATAGGCAGAAAGTGAGGCCTACATCCAGGGGCAGATTGGACCCTAACGCCTGGGCCCCTGTCTGTCTTTCTGTAGCTGGGACAGCATCTCACCCCTGGCAACCCAAACAGAGAGCAAAAGCTTAATAGGAAGAGAAGGAGCCAATGGAGTTCCGGAAGAGGCAAGAACAAGAGTCTGGAGAGATAACTTTCCTGCAAACACATCTCCTCAGCTGTGAGTGCTGGCAAGTGAGGCCGAAGTGCAGACCTCAAGGAAGAGGAGAGCAGGGCTGCCAATGAGAAGTGTCCACATGGTTATCGGTAATTATTGAGGAGAAGTACTCAGAAACCATCTTCTTGGGAGGGAGCCTGAGTGCCCTTCCCGCTTCCCATCCTCTCCAAAGACCAGCTGAACTGAATCCTGGCCGGAATCACACCACCTCTCCAGCAGGCCCAGGTGGTGGGCTGCTGGCTGTGGGCCCTCACAACCACCTGGGAACAACCTGCAACGGGCACTGGGTGGGGGTGGGGGCGGGCCCACTGGCCGGGCTGCGCTGGGCCCGCCCCCCCCCCCCCCGGGGGGGGGGGGCCGCGGCCCGCGGGCCCGGGGGCCCCGGGCCCGGGGGGGGGGGGGGGGGGGGGGGGCCGGCCCCGCGGGGCGGCCCGCGCCCCCCCCCCCCCCCCCGAGTGCTGTAAGCAGTGCCAGCATCGGCTCTCCCTTGCTGGAGCCAAGAGGATGCGGCCTGATTCTTGTCTTGCTGCTACTCTGGTGAAGGCCACCAGATGTTTTCCAGGAAACTAACGACACAGGTCTGCCCGTGAAATTGCCTGTGTCTGCTCTGGGTCTGGGGAGCCGCATGTGCTGAACCTGGCTGGTCTGACTGAACTGCTGGCTATTGTTCTCACCCAAAGACAGTCTTCCCGCCTGGGGGTGGGGTGGAGCGGGACACAAAGGCTTCGGAACAGACATCTCAGCATCAGCTCCTGGCTCTGCAGGCTGAGGGACTCTGCAAGTTCCCCAACTTTCTTGGGCCTTGACTTCCTTATGTGGAAAACTGGGACAATCATCAGATACCTGCATTATTGGGGTGGTGGGCCTCATAAGATGACCCATTCCAAGAAGCCACCCAGTGCTTGGGGGACAAGAGCTAGCCTATCTGCACCCTTCCCTCTCTGGACTCTGGCTTCCTTGGATTTGGGTCCCCAGAGCCCACCACGCCTTTCCTTCAGACCCCAGATGTCAGAGCTGCACCTGGCTCTCCCAGCAGGGGCTGAAGCCAACAGCTGTGGCCAGATGAGCAGGTGTTTGGGGAGACTGGACATGACCCCTCCCCAACCCCCAAGAGTGCATGCACCAAGCAGGGCTTTTAGATAAAAACCACAGATAGACACATTTTGCTGGTTTAAAAAAGTAAACTCTTTTCACACCCACAACGATATCCAATACCAACCAAGGTGCTGCTCAAGCGGGCACTCAAATACCACATACGGCAACATGGTAAGGGCAGACTTTCCGAAAAGTAACCTAATGTTTATGCTGAGAGCATTTAAACCTGCAGATCATTCAACTCAGAAATTCCACTCCTAGGAATTTACAAAGGAAATCAGAGCTACGCAAAACATTTGCACACAACGACACCCACTACAGCATTACTTATAGGAGCCAGAGACAGGAAATCTGCACATTTAACGACAGAGCAGGACTAACAACACACCCGGCTGGGGGGGGGGGGGTGTCACCTGCAGCTACTAAAATAGTAAATTTTTAATAACAAAGAACATTTATAGAAAATTTATATTATGGTTTCAATTACAGGGAAAAAAAAAAGATGTGCGTGAGGAATACAGTGAGTTTACTTTTCTCTCTTATGTTTTCCTCTCAATTATCACACAGTCATTACAACAACAACAAAACCATGAGATGTGAAAGAAAAAGACTCCAGGTCCTTTAAGGATGACAAAACCAAGCCCCCCAACCACCCTGACCTGATCACCTGCTACTCCTCAAGATCAGCAGCAAACCTCTCAGACCTCCAACGGAGAAAGAAAGAAAAAGACGAGGAGCCTCACAGGCCCCAGGGGCGGGAGCTGGGCCACTGTCCCCAGGGCTCTCTGACCCAGGAGCGACAGTCCCCACAGCAGAACAGGCCCCACCACAGTACAGTGGGCCAGCCCACTCTACACAGCCCCAGGTTTTACAAGTGAGGTGCCTAAAAGTACAGGAAGCCCTGGTCTTGCAACTCTCAGGTGCTTTAAAGAAAACACGAGTTACAGAGAGAATTCTACAAACTGAAGAACCATTTAAAATAATCATCAGTAAGCTATTTAAAAATTTGCCTTCTCATGCATTTGCCTAAAAAGTTTTGTTTTGGATATGAATGAAAATCTAATTCTGAACATCTTTTCTTTTTTAATGTTTATTAATTTATTTTGAAAGAGAGAAAGATGGAGAGAGGGCGAGCACAGGGGTGCATCCGTGCAGGAGAGGGGCAGGGAGGGAGGGAGAGAATCCTAAGCAGGCTCCATGCTGTCGGCAGAGTCCAATGTGGGGCTCGAACTCACGAACTGTGAGATCATGACCATTAGCTGAGATCAAGAGTAAATCAAAAGTCGACACCTGACTGACTGAACCACCTGGGCACCCCCTGATTCTGAACGTCTTGATCTCAGATTCCCTTCATCTCCAGGCAAGGCCTCCGCAGGTGATTCAGGCCATGATGACAGTCTATCCAGGTCCCCTAGGGGGGTAGGCCCTATATATGGGTCCTAGTCATGGGCTCTGGTTAACATCTGTCCTGCTGTAGGCAAATGTGGGTTTTGTCCCTTGATCGCACGTAAGAAAGTAACTGTGAAGGCAAGTTGGGTGTGGAGTGCCACAGAAAGAAGTGTCACAGAAATGCCCAATCTTAAGTCTGCCCAAGCTGGCTGGGCCCACTGAGGGCCCCTGAAGCCCTGTGGGACTGGCACTGTACTCAAGGCTGACTTGAACCTGATTCACTAAAAGACTCATGGAAGGGCACAGCTCCTGCAGAGGGTGCGGGACCAGGAAGAGAACATTCTAGTTGGTACCAACACGTGGGCAGTACCCACTCGTCATCTGGCCAGTGCCAATGTGCTGTGGACATGCCAGCATAGCAGATGAAGGACGGCCAGTGGCATCTAAGGCAGCAGGGTGCTGGCAGCAAAGGCTTCCTGGAGGAAGGGACAGCAGAGCTGAGGCTGAAGGGAGAGGAGGACCCAGCAGCAGTGGGCAGAGAGCACAGCATGCTGGGGCACAAGGTAGCAAAGGCTGAGCTGACAGCAGATTTCTGGAACACAGACAGGAATTCAGGAGAGTGCAGGGTGGGTGACCAGGGCTAAGAGGACACAGGCTACCAATGCTGCTTCTACATGGCAACATTATAGATTGCAGGGAGCCCACCAGGGGATCCTGGGGTGGGGGTGGGGGACTGCTGCACAGAGGGGCTGGCTGAGCCAGGGAGGCGGCCTGGAAGTCATACTCAGGACCCAAATGCCCAAGGGGGCTCCAAATGAAGCCTCCACAATTTCAGGAACATTTCTGAGGCAATCCAGGCAAGGCCCTGACTGTCCCCTTCAGGCACATGGGGAGAGGTAGGAGAGACATTCTGGCTCTTAGGAACACTTCTGCGAGTCTCTGAAGCGACACAGAAGCATGGGGTGCTGAGACTCTAATCAAAGTGGCCCCTGGCAGCAGTTGAATACCTGCCTGTTGCGCTGCTCCAAGGTCAGTGCTTCCTGGAGTGGGGCGGCGCCCCCCCCCCCCTTTCAAGCACATTGTCTGATGCTAGCAGGTCAGGTGTGGCAGCCCCCTCAGTGGACACAGGATATAAGAGGGACCTACAGACACTTGGCTCATATGCCTTTTCCTCTTTTAACTCAGGAAGTACTGACCACTGTTAGAAATTGAAAACTGTATTCCGGGAAGGTGTGTTTCCTCACCTTGAAGTCTGTCACCTGAACACCTGCCCAGCTTAGAACCCCCGAGGCTGACGCCGTGTGATGGGGCAGTTCTGGAGCCGTAGAAACCCCCACTTCCCTGAGCCACAAGGCCTGCCTCTTCTAGGCCCCCAAATACTGCAGACACTAGCACCAGGAGCTGCAAGAGGCTTGGCGGAGTTTCTAGAAGCACACCTCATGGCAGGGAGGGATTCATCCAAGCCCTGCAACATGCTTGGCCCTGAAACCCAGGGAGAAAGGAAGGGTCCTCACCCTAGGCCCAGACACCCAGGGACCTGTCAGGGCAGCTCTTGGAGGCTCCCCCCCCTCCAGTTAACCAGCCATGTGGTCACTCCAGCACCCTCAGGGCCATGGGGAAGGCAAGCCGTAGCCTGCTGGAAGGAGGGTGAGGGTGAAATCTGGAGCTCCCGAAACCAGAGATCCCACAGAATCTGGGCACTGACGAATTCATCCAGAGAGGTGCTGGGCCGGGGGTCGGGGGGCAGATGGGAGAACTGCATGCTGACCTTCGAAGTACCTTGGTCCAGCTCCAGATGAGGGGAACACTCAGCAAGTGAACCTCAGTTGGATGGGCTTGTAAATGCACAAAGCCAAGATTACCCTGGCCTCTCAGGGAAGCTCATTAAAAAAGCAATCTACCTAGCGCCTGGAACAGAAATGAAGGGGGGGAGAGCGCACAGAAGACGATGCTCTGTCACCTGCCTCACACCACAGCCCACTCCAGAGTGGACAGCAGAGGGAGGCCTCCTGCGAACCCCGGAAACCCCTCCTCCACTGGGCCAGCATGCTGCTGAGCTCAGCAACTTCTAGGCAGAGGGGCTGGCAGCCCACCACAGCAAGAGGCATCGGCTGACTAGGCACGGCTTTTTCTATTCTTGCTCAGACACCCACCCTGAGTGGGGTGGTGCTGGGCCTCCCTCGTGCAGCACCTGGGGGGCCCCATCTGCTCCACTTGGTCCCCCCACTCTTGTCTGGAAGGGTGGCTGGGCCTCCTGCTCTGGTGGACAGACTCCAGAGAAGGGAGGTCAGGGGCCCTTCATCCTGGTAACCTGAAGGGAAACAGCCTCAGGAGACAGGCTGCAGGAAGGGCGTCCGGTTGTACAAACTGGATTCAGGCCTCTAGGCAGCCCCCAGAACAGGTTCTGCACACTGTCCCCTCTGGGGTTCGCCCAAGCTAATTCCCTCTAGCAGACAGGATGGTGCCCACCCCCATCCTCACTCCTGCAGAAAAGGAGGAGGCCTATGTGGCTTGGTCAGTGCCTAGTTCTTAGAGCCTACAGCCCTGGTGTGTCAACCCCAGACCTGGCTCAGTCTAGTACAGAGTGGCTGGATCACACCAGGAAAGCACACCAAGTGCTGTACAGGAAGCAAGGATTTAAGGGCTTTGGAATGGTAGATTTGTAACCACTGGGGCCTTAAGAGACCTGGAACCTCTCAGGTTCCGAGCTGCTAGGAGCAGGGGATGGGGCAGCCAAGGCAAAGTAAGATGACCTGTGCCCTCAGCTCTAGGGCCCTCATTTCCTCACAGTCCAGGGAAGACCACATGAAAAGGACTGAAGAACTGAACAGGAGAGCAATGCCATGGACCACGTTCAGCTCTGGACTCGTGAGATACCCAACCTTTATCCTCCAAACACACCAGGGACCCTGCACCCTCCTGACCCAAAAGTATGCCAACAAACATGATTTACAGAGGTCACAGAAGCTATCCTACCCCCAGCCTGTCTGTAAGTGCAGTCCTGAGGCAAATATGGAAGATAAACAAAAGGCAGGCAACAAGATCTCACTCCCGGCCTTCCCCAGCCCTGCCGTCTTGGGGAAAAGGCCCCTAGGGCACCAATATGAGCTGGAGGAAGAGAAGTCAAATTTTAAGCACTGGAAACCCAGCCTGGCCTCCAGGGTTGTGGCTACAGTGTACTCAGCAGGAAAGCTGTCCCCCAGAGGTCAGCCCTGTGCCTCTAACCTCCACAGAAATGGGGGGCTCCCAAGCAAAGTATGTGGCTGTACAAGTCCCCCTGACCAACTCAGCTCCCCTAACCTAGCTGTTCCTTTGCACTCCTCTTTCGGAGGGAGCTGCCAACTGGTTCTGGCCCAACTGTGAGCACAGGCAGCACTGCCTCCTCCCCGCCCCCAGCCCCAGGTCACACTCAGGCCTTTGTTCTACCTGCACACACCGGCAGGCAGAGCCAACCCCCTTCCCTGGCAGCTCCTCCCCAGCTCTCTTAAGGCAGGTTGGGGGGCTGGGGGGCTCACAGGTGCAGGCGGAAAGGCACTTCACTTGTCTCACTTCTGCTTTGGGTATGCGAGCGGCCATGGTAAGCGAACACTGCAGGTGGGCTACACACACCAAGGAACCCACTTTCCCACCCGACCCACGCAAGGCCAGCCTGGACCCGCTGCTGGGGAGAGCCAGATTATACACTGGCCCGCGGTGCAAGGCAAGTGATATCCCCAGGGCAGTGGCCAGTGACCCGAGGGAAACCGAGGCTATGTGCAGCCGGCGGGGCGGGAGCGGTGGAGGAAAAAAGTAGAGAGGCGACGCGGAGAAGGTGAGAACAGAGGGCAGGGTGACTATGGGCCGGGCTGCAGAGGACCAACTGGGAGCCTTGGGCTCCCAGCAGGTCGGGAGGGGGTCCACAAGCGGCCCGCGGGGAGGACAGGAAAGGGGGGACGGCGAAGGCAGTGCGGGCCCAGGACAACCCGGCGGGGGCATGGCCCGGGGCTGCAGCCGCAAGCTGGGACCCGGCCGCTCCGGGCGCTCACCTGGGCGTGCGCAGCGCGGCGGGGTCGCGACGGTCCAGCACGCCGGGCACGCAGTTGGTGAGCTCGGTCCAGTCGGCGTGCAGCCCGCAGCTCCAGCCCGTAGAGAAGCGAGAGAAGAGCCAGGTCTCGCGGCGGTTGGGCCGGTAGCAGGTGCACTTCTTCTGGCCGGGCCGGCAGTCGCAGGGCACCTCAAGGCGCACGTTCTGCACGAGGTGGCGGCCGAAGGTGGTGCCACCGGTCTTCTGGATATGCAGGAAGACGATCACGTCGTCGCCCTTCATGTCGAAGCGCAGCGAGCGCTCCAGCTCGCGCACCGGGAAGTAGTACTTCTTCTCGTAGTGCGGGTCGGGCGTGGGGAAGAGGTCCAGGTCGTCGGGCGGCGCGCGGCCGCCGGGCGCGCCCAGGCTCAGCCCCGGGCCCGCGTACTGGTACAGGATGAGCATGAAGCACGCTGAGCCCGCCACCACCAGCACGAACTTGCTGGCGCGCTCAACCATGGTCCTGCCGCCGGCGCGCCGCCGCCGCATGTGTCACCATCGCCGGCGGCCCGGGCGCGGGGCGCGGGGCCTGGGAGGGCGGGGTGGTGGCGGGCTCAGCGTGCTTCATGCT
>NW_024412395.1:2517565-2560604 GCF_014898765.1 Herpailurus yagouaroundi | reverse complement strand
CCCGGCCCGCCCCCGGCCCGCCCCCGCGGCGCCTCTTGCCGTCGCCGCCCGCGCCGGTTCTCGGCTCCGCCCCCCGGAGCTCGCGGGGCCTCAGGCCGGTGCTGGGCGCGGGACCCGGTCTCGGGCAGCCGCCAGACGGGGAACTGATTGCTGTCAGGGAGGCCGGGGGCGGGGAGAGCAACTGGGGAATCGGGGAGCAGGCGCGCGGCGGCCCTTCTGGGCAGGAGCGGGGAGCGCAGCGGCCGGCACCTCTGGCGCTTGGGGCCCCCTCCCTCCACGTTCCGGCCGCGCGTGGACTACCCTTCCGCGCTCCTCCGGAGGAAAGCCACTGACCTTGCACGCTGGGCGCTTCAAAGTTCCAAGTGCGAGAGGGCCGAGGCCGAGATGCCATTGGTGCGACCTGCGGGCGGTGGGGCCAGAGCGAGAGGAAGAGAAGGGAGGGCTGGGGGCGCAGAGTTCTGGGCGCGCGCTCGCGATCGGGACCCCCTCTCCCTCGTGGTTTTGGGACAATGACCCGGGGTCCCTCTTGGAGAGATACTGAGGTGTCCGCAGAGGCCTAAGGCCCAGTTTTATGCAGTCCCTTCTTCTTTGAAAGGAGGTTCAGACAATGTGCATTTCTCCCCTCCATGTTTATTAAAACCCCAACAAAAAGTTATAAAGTGTTGAGCCCATATTTAAAATTGTGAAAGTCCACAAAACATTCCAACTTTCATCTTTGGGAGGTCGGCCTGTCTGGCAGCCCTGGCCCTGTCCTGTTTTTGGTGGTGCCCTCAGGGACGCCTGGGGCCTCCCTGCCCTGTGGTCCACTCTCCGCTCAAGCCTCCTGGCTTACACCACGTGCGGAGTTCCTCATCAGACCGACCCCCACCTGGCCCACCACATTTAGGGTAGGGCACTGGCCTTGACGTCCACGGAGCAGGAGGTGAGCTGGGGTGTGAAATGACCTGTCAAAATAGAGCTGGGGTGGGTTGGGACACGCATATCATCGTCCCCTGCCAGGGGCTACCCTGTTTTGCTTCTGTTGGGGCTCCTGAAAGCATGGTGGATTTGGGGGGTGGGAGGGTTGTGTCGATTATACCTCAGTAAACTGTTAAAAAATAAATCACAACAGAAAGCCCTCTTGGAAGCAAACCCAGAGAACTGGAAAACAACCACCAATGCTCCAAAACCCACCTAACAGAGAAGCATGCAGTTTTCACAAGGGGCTGGAGGGGCATCAGCTCCAGATGGTCTGGTGCAGCACCCTGAACACGATGCAGAGTGAGCTAGAGCAGCTGGGGCGCGGTGGGGGTGGGGGGTCCAGGGCCCAAGTCCCTGCCCAAACTGAAGCTGCTTTAAAACCGACCCTCCCCCTGGGGCCAGGGGCATTTGGGCCAGGCTTCCTCAGTGATGATTCATTTTTGCCAGGAGTGGGGGCTGGCTCTGTGCTGTGCCTGCAGCTGCCTGCCTCTGCCTGCACTCACTGGTCGCTGTTTTGGGCTGAGGCCTAGGGAGTCTCCCTTCACGGGCCTGAAGGCAGCAGCCCAGATACCGAGGGCAGAGCTTCCCTGGGTCAAACTCCTAGGCACCCAGATGACAATCCTCCACCAAGTGGTAAATCATGATTAAGCCTGCTTATTATCCAGAACTACTGAGTACTAGGCATCATAGGTATGTCATTTCCAATCTAATTGGCAAGCCTGTAGACCAGACTATAATACCCATTTCACAGAATAGGAAAATGAGGTTCAGATGGGTGAAGACCCTGGGCAAGGTCACATGGCTGGCTGGTGGTCTCCTCTCTCCAGTACAACCTCTTCCTGACCCACAGCAGCAGGATGGTTAGAGCCTGAACAAAAGACTGCCGGATATGCCCCCTCATCCCTTGAGGCCTGAGTATCTGGGCCAGGCATGGAGACCACAGGGTGGGCCAACCCTCTCTCAGTCTTAAGAAAGTCAAGGTTCTGATCCTGGGCTGTCTGGCTTCAGAGTCCAGCCCGTATTCACCCCTGTAGTCACCTCAGCTCCCCCAGGCTAGATGCCAAGGCTGAATGGGGGGGCAGTGAGACGGTCTATAAAGGCCACTCCTCAGCTCCCAACGACAGTCTCTGTTGCCAGATAGGGAATTGGGTGCAGAATGTTCAAGAGAGAGCTGGAGTATTACTGAAAGGCCACTGAACCCATCTGTGCTTGTCCTGGGTTTCCATCTTGTGCCTCATGGAATGGGGAAACTGAGGCCTAGAGAGAAAGAAGGAGAAGAAAGGCCTGACACAGGGTCCCCCGTGGGTGGGTGCCCCTCCTGTGAGCTGTGATGGGAACCAGAGAGGCCAGGTCCCTGGATAACAGCCCCCCCCCCCCCAGAAGCTGTGTAATTCAGCTTCGTACTTGCCAGCATAGCTGACAGGGAAACCCCCTATTTAGCCAGGAAGCCTTTCATTCCTAGAATTCTCCTAGGAGGAGAATCCAAGTTGCCTCCAGGATTTTACTCAATTTTCCCCTCTGACTTAAGTGCTGCACTTGCACTGTGAGACCCCCAAGGCTGTAGATGCTTTCCTCACACCTCCAAGTCAATCCGATGAGCCACTGATCCTAAAAGTCAAGTTGCTTCAATGAATCAGTGGACATCTGGGAGCAGGGTGGACACGACTCTGCCTAACCCTGGGGAGCTGGGTGCTCCATCAACCGACTCCGTGTGTTGGACCCTCAGTCTCATCCCGACAAATTGGCAGAAACACACACATTGAAAGGCAGTTGTGTGTTGGGGCACCGGGTGGCTTAGTCACTTAAGGTCCGACTCTTGATTTCTGCTCAGGTCATGATCAAGACCCGCTAACAGTGGGGGCCTCCTTGGGATTCTCTCTCTCTCCCTCTGCCCCTCTCCCTCTCAAAATAAAGAAATAAGCTTAAAAAAAAAAAAAAAAAGGCAGTTGTGGATTTCAGGTGAAGTCCCAGCACAGTCAAGTGCCTTCGCACTTAGTGGGTCCTGTCACTTGCTGTGTGTGTTCTCCCACTGTTTGACCTGCGGGTACCCAACGTTCCCCACAGTCCTAAGATTGCCAGTGACTACAAGGAGGGCTAATTGTTTGCTGGAGGCAGCGCCCAGCCCTTAGTGTTTTCAGAGTTCAGGGAAAAGCAATTGCAGCTCTTCCGCTCTGTGACTATCTTTGTTCTCTGAATATCCACTTCATAAATTCTTTAATATATGATCTCTGACTTACTGTTGAAGAAAAAGAAAAGAACACGGCTAGTGGTGGGATGCGATGATCAAATAAAGCAAGTCATTGTACTTCTGCTCCGGGAAAGTGCAAGCCGCGATACGATTTCGGGCTTCGGTAATGAAATGGAAATTCTTTTGAATCTAAAATAGCCTCAGAACCCAAATGCAAGCTTTCCTTCCCTACACGCCACGCGTCCTCAGAGTCTGAGAACCAGGAGATCAACCCACGGCGCTCCTCCTTCCCGGGCGTGCAGTCCCACGGAAGGGCGCGCGGGGGCAGCACGGCCGCCGCTGGCCGGCCGGCCGCCCAGAAGTTGACATTGCAAGACTGGGGGATTTTCCACGCTTGGTTCCCTGCTTCTCTTTCGTCTGGTCGCCCATTGTTGTTTCCGAAGGGGTGGAGGAGGGCAGCCGCTCCTGTCCTCAGAGCCTCCCTCGGGGATGGCTCCGATTCTCACGGCGGGGCGGAGAGAGGGGTTTTGTTCCGGGACAAACTTTTAAAGGGGACTTTGGATCGCAGCGGAATCGGCGTCGCCTGCCGTTAGACCCGCTGGAGGGGCCGGCCCACGGCCTCGAGCGGCCTGCGCTGACCCCAGTGGCTGGCCAAGGAGTAGCTGGGGAGGGGGCGCCAGGGCCCTGAGCGGAGCGACTCATGACCACTTTAGTTGAACCTTGGCACCCTCCTCTATGGAAGCCCATCTCTCCTGGGGTGTCCACACTTGACCCTTGGTGCCTCCTGCCTTTGCCCCCACTCTGTACCCTCTGCCCTGGTCTCCTTGCGAATCCTACCCACTTCAGGCCTCCTCCTCCAGGAAGCCCACCCCTTCCCACAGAAGACCTGTCCCTGTGACCAGGTGCCTGTCCTGTAGTACCACTGAGTGCCAGCACCCTGGGCTCTGCGAGGTACCGGGTTCCCTCCACCCCAGCCCTGCACACAGGTCTGCCTGGTGTCTTCCAGGGTGGCTGTCTTGTGGGTTGAAGGACTCAGGCTTGAATAGGCCACCAGGACAACGGACAGGCCCGCTGCCCCCAAGTTCGCCTGACCTTCAGAAGTGCCTGGGCAGCCCAGCATTGGGGAGGGGCGCCCTAGAGCAGCCATCTCTAATTGTCGGTGGCAGTCCTGAGCCTGGTGGCCTGCCTTGTTAGTGGGCAGTGGCTGGAGGGCAGAGCACAGCCAGAGACAGCAGGACCCTGCAGGTCCCTTCCTTCCAGCTCCTCCTCCCTTGGTGTTGTCCCCTGCTGAATTTTAAGGCCTCCTTAAACCCTTTTGGAAAGAGAGTGAGAGTATAAATAGGTTAGTGAGAAGCTGAGCAATTCAGATGGAAATGACGTAGCCCTGGTCTTCTACCTGCCCCCAAGAGCAGAGCTTTATGACCTGGTTGTGGCCCTAGCGTGGCCCTTCCACAGCCCTTGCCCTGCTGGACCTGGATGACTGTCTGATCACTCACACTCAGCCCCGCCCTTTCTAGCTCCCAGGCCTGATAGGGGGTGGGTGGGTCATGCAGGGGGCCTGCTTGCCTGCTGCCTGCTGCCTGGTGGGGACTCCTTGTCCAGCAGTGGGACCCTGTTCTGCATCTCCCTCCCCACTTGGACCACAGAGAGGGCACTGAAGCCCCCCTTCCTCCTCAGCATGTCCCTGCTATTGGGGTTATTGACAGGGCAGTTCCTGAACCCTGCAGTGGCAGGTTCTGCCAGCTTGGCCGGGTGGATGGGCATAATGTTATCCCGAGGCCATTGCCCTCATTCTTACACTTGGAACTTCTTCCAAAGGGACACACCTTTAGAAATTCCAGAGCAAAGTCAGCCTGGCAAAGCCTGGGTCACAGGGAGGGGTGGGGTGAAAAATGAGAGGTGTGTCTACAAAGAATCCAGCTCCCAGTGGGACCTCATCCCTGATTTATGCTATTGTATTTGCCGCCCAACCCAGCTGGGATGGATGGGCTGCCAGAGAGGGTGGTGGGGGCACTTTAGAAAGATGCACTGCTGGGAATATTCCCTGGGGGGTGGGGTAGGGGCCCTTCTGAGGGCTTAATGGTGGAGGCTGAGATAAGCCACCAGGACCTGCTGTCTCTGCCCCCAACCCTGGCTCCCTGAAGCCACATGGGGCGGGACATGGGGTGAGAAAGGATCTGTGCAGAGGCTCTGATGCTTTGCAAGGCTGAGGTGGGATGGGGGGGTGGGCGTCAGATCCTTCCAGGCAGCTTCATCTCTGTGTTACTAGAGGGACCAGCTTGTGTCTCTTTCTCTGCCTCCTGCGCTCAGCTTGGCACACCCTCCCTCAGGAGGCCTGCCCCTAGCACCTGCTTCTGTCACACTCACCCTGTGGGTTCTTCCCGGTTGGGCTGCAAGATAGCAGCCTGCCCCCTCCTTTATCTGGCCTGTCTCTTTTTAACTCGATTCATCTTGACTGTTATTAACAATTCGCTGTCCTGATAGATTCAAGTTCACATGACAAGTCAGTTGACTTTTTCTGACGGAAGCTGATTTCCTGGGCAGAGCCACATGGCCTTTGATGGGGTCTGGGCCCTGAGTATGTGCACAGAGGCACAGAGGCAGGGGATACAGGCAGCTTTTTGAGAGCACCTGGGTTTCAGAGAGGTTGCTCGTGTGGCCTGCCTGCTCCAGGGCACTGTGAGAAGGGGGCTATCTCTTCTGGAAACCAGGCCTTGGAAGGCACTGCCCTGTGTCCCCCAGTGCCAGCAGCTGTGAACCTGGCTAGCCATGGCACTTTCTCCCAGCTCTGTAGTGACCACCTTTCTTTTTGCTCCAAATGGGAATGTTCTTGCTGTTTATTTCTCTCACTTTCCCTCTTTTTACCACCCTTCTTAAAGAGGAGCTTTTTGTGGGAATTAGACACTGGCCCAGCCAGGCCCTGGTGGTGCTCTGAGAAGCCAACGGGAGGAAGGAGCCTCTCCCTCTGGGCCACCACCAGGAGGGTGGTGGGCATACAGGGAGTCTGGCCCACGGCCACAGCTTTTGCTTCAGTCCCACCGCCCCCAGGAGTGTGGGGGGGGGCACGCTGTGGCACAGGGTGCACCAGGATGTCCACTGGCCGAAAGCCTGGGCTAGTGACAAGGCCTTGACATGGCTGTCCTGGAAAGAGCAGGTGTGCAGGAGGCATGCTTCTGGCAGAAGCAAAAGGGGGGCGGGGCTCACTCCCTGTGGGCAGTAGGGCTGGCGACCACAGCTCAGACCTGCCCACTGCTGGAGGTCAGCTCAGAGCCCCACGCTGTGTCTGTGACAAGACCCATCTATGCCAGTGGTGCTGTACAGACAGCCTCCCGGGCCAGGTCTCCTTTCATCAATTTGCGTGCACAGCAGCACTGTGAGGGGGTCCTGTGGCCACCCCCTCCTTATAGATGAGGCTGCCAAGACTCAGGGAGGCCAAGTCACTCTCCAAGGCCACAGAACCAGCTGTGAGAGGAGGCAAGAGGTGAACAGAAGCCTCTGCCCCAGTGCTGAGGTCTGCCAGGCAGGTAAGGAGGGCTGGGGAAGAGAGGGCCTGTGACGCCTGCCTTCCATGTCCTGGCCCACCCTGGGGCTGGGCGATGGCCTCCTTATAGGTGTTTGGCCCCTGACTTTGGCTTTTGGGTCACTGGGGATTGGGATACACCTTCTTCCCATCAGGCTGGTCCCTTGAGGCTCACCTGAGCTGGGATCCCAAAGAGGACACTTGACCTTAGCCATATAAAAAAAGTCAAGTGGGTGTTAGGAGCAAGGGACACTGTGTTCACACCCCAGCTCTGTCTACCTAGCTATGTGACCCAGGACAAATTACTTAACCTCTCTGAGCCTCGAATTCCTTGTCCATAAAAGGAGGATAATAATAGGACCCATTTTATAGGGTTGTAAGGATAAGTGAGCCTCATGTAAAGGGCTAGATCCTGCTGACCTGTGGTAAGCACTGTGTTAGTGTCAGTGTACTAAATAACAGCTGATCAGATGGCCCTGTGGGACAGGCCCCGTGCTGGTCTCTGTGCACTGATTTATTAGGTTCTCTCAGCTGCCCTGGGGGTATCATTCCCCCATTTCACAGATGCTGAGGCTGAGAAAATATGAGAGGCTTGGCCAAGGGTACTCTGTCTGAAGCCTGGCAAGAGTCTTGGCTGAAGGTTCTCTTCACTGTCTCATTTCTGGGCAGTCCAGACCTTGGGGACTCAGGACCCCAGTTCTCTCAGGTTCTCCCTGGGCTGGCCTGACTCTCCTTGGCCTGGCAGGGTTTGCAACTTCTGTGTTCCTACCTGGGACCCACCTGCTTGTGCCCTGAGACCCTAGCTCCCCTCACACAGCCTTCTTTACTTCTTTATTGGGACAGTAGTTCTTGAAATATGTTAATATACCTGTCTCATTTGCATTTCCTGGTCCTGACTCTCCCCTCTTCTGCTGGAGGCATCCATTTGCCTCGGGTGGTTTGGGCTTGCAAGAGTGAATATTCAGTTTCAGAATTTCACCGTAAGGCTTTCTGAGTTTGCACTTGGACAGTGGGCTTGAAAGGCAGACTTTGTTCAGAGACAAGGATTTTCTAAATCTTTCGTCTTCTAACGTTTTCAGGATGGAAGTGTGTGTTCTTGAATACAGAGGTGTCTGTAAGGGCCTCTCCGTCTGGAACCGCTGGGTGTGGTCTGCTATGCAGGGCAGCCTCTGCCAACAGGGGGAAACCTCAACAGGATAAAGTAAGGTGGGCTACGTGCTCAGGAGGCCTAGAGGCTCCTGATGCCTCAAGTGGGGAGGTGTAGAATCTGACTGAGACCTGGGCTGGGCAGGGTGGCTCCCCGAGGACCACTGGGAACAAGCTAGTCCTGTGACAGCCGGGACCCGGGGCTGCAGCAAGGCCTCTGCCTGTGCTTGCCCAGTAGGCTCGACCAGCCTTCCCATACCGGGCAGTGACTAACACACCCAGCAACACCCGGCAGCTGGCTTGCAGCCTGTGAATCTCGCCTGCCCTCTTGCTCTGGGGTCTCTTGAAGAATTTTGAATTCTGAAACCAAATGTTTACTTGAACCAGGCAAGAGGGACCAGGGTGTCCGAGGAGAGGGTTTGAGGATCACTCTTGGTCAGAGATGCAAATGGAGGCATTTGCTTTAAAATGCCCTGTGGTGAGGGAGTGCACGCCTTGAGGCGTGATGGGCACGGGCTGCTAATTGTAGACGCTAGAGAAGAGCCGGTGCATTTTCATTATGCTACCATCTCTACCGGGTGAATCTAAACTTCTCACAACCAAAAACTAAGAAATAAAACAAAGGCTTAACAATCACTGGATTGGAAGGGAGTGACCAGGTTTTGTCTGTTGCACACTGCGATGGCGCTCCAGCAGGTCAGAGCAGATGGAGAAATACAAAGCAATGGCTTAGCTTCTGGTCTGGACAAGGTGGTAGAGATGTGTGTCTCCATGCTCCTCGCTGTTGAGTATTGCTACAAACCTTGGAAATGGCACAGGAGACAAGGGAAGGAGGACTCTGGAGGGTGGAAGAGGAAGGCGAGCCTGTTGGAGCAGAGCTGCTCACAAGCCTTCCTGACAGGGACCAGGCCTGGTGCTCCCCAGCCCCCAAGCTAGCAACAGAAGGAGGCCTGCTGGGCTCATTCCTCACCCTGGAGGTAATGCTGAAAGCAGGTGAGCAAGAAAGGTCAGCCAGCAGGTCTTACGGACAAGAAGGACAAGAAGTGACTGGGGGAAGTGCTCTCTGTCCCTGCTGGGCCTGACAGTCTCCTCTCCTACCCAGAAACAATGGCAGCAGCAAGGGAACCCTACCACCACTAGTGCCCTAGTTTAGGGAGTTCCTTAACCCCTGTGGGATGGAGAATCCCACCACTACCTAGAGGCATCAGGTGGCTGGGCCTGGGCCAATCTCATCTGTCCCTTAAGCATCAGCAGGGACCAGCGGGAGCCCCAGCAGCGACCAGCATGAGCCCCAGCAGCACTAGATGAACTCAAATGGACCAAAAGAGTGCCATAAGCTCTGAAAATTATATTCTCATTGGAAACAGAGCACAAAAGTAGGCCTGCATGCTAACCCTAAACCAGCAACTGACTGCTAAAAGTAAACGTTTAACCATACACTCAGTGTCCAAACATTATAGTCGAGGAACGATAGAAAGTCACCCATTATACCAAGAACCAGGAAGATTGCAACTTGAATATGAAAAGAAAATTAATTAATGCCAACACAGGGATGAATCAGATGTTGGAATTATCTCACAAGGGTTTTAAAGTAGCTGTGATAAAAATGTTTCTACAAGTAATTACAAATTCTCTCGAAACAAATTAAAAAAATAGAAAATCTCAGCAAATAGGAGTTAAAAAAGTCATATCTGCAAAATACAATAATGGAAGTTTGAAAAAGTCCATTGGATGGGCTCAATAGTAGACTGGAGGTGACAGAGAACAGGAAATTGTGAACTTGACGGCAGAACAATAGAATTGACCCAATCTGAGTCATGTAGAGATAATAGATTGAAAACAAAACCAAAAACACAAACACAAAATCAAAGTCAAAGCCTCAGGGACCTGTGGAACAATAACAAAAAATTGAACGTTTGTGTCATATATCACTGGACTCCAGCTGGAGAAAAGAGAGAGGGACTGATGAAACCTACTATATTTGGCAAAATGCATAAACCTACACATTCAAGAAAATGAGCAAACCCCAAATATGATAAGTCCAAAGAAATTCATGTTGACACATCATAATTGAACTTGTGAAAATGAAAGACAAAGAAAAAATTCTTAATGGCAGTCAAAGAGAACCTTGTCTTCTTTTCTTTTGCTTCTTCCTGAGACCCATCTTTTAAAAACATTTCTGCTTATCAGAGAGAGGCAAACCAAGAAACATACTTTTAACTATAGAGAACAAACTGATAGTTACCAGAGAGGAGATGGGTAGGGGGATGGGTGAAATTGGCCATGGGGATTAAGGAGTGCACTTGTCATGATGAGTACTGACTAATATATAGAGTTGTTGAATCACTGTGTTGTACACCTGAAGGTAACAAAACACTGTATATTAATTATACTGAAATTAAAATATCCATTATCATTTTGGTGGGTCTTTTGATTTTGAAAACATTATTTCTAAGTTATGTAGATAATACATAGTGACTGCAGGAAAATTAAGCATGTTATTCATTAAAAGGATAAAAATTACTGCAATTCTATACAGATATACAAATGGCCCACAGACACATGAAAAGATGCTCAACATCACTCATCATCAGGGAAATTAAGTCAAACCATAATGAGATATCACCTCACACCAGTCAGAATGGCTGGTATCATAAAAATAAGAAATAACAAGTATTGGTGAGGATGTGGAGAAAGGGAACCATCGTGCACAAATGGTGGGAATGTAAATTGGTGCAACCACTATGGAAAACAGAATGGAGTTTCCTCAAAAAACTAAAAATACCATATGATACAGTAATTCTACTGCATTACTGTAATTACCCAAAGAAAATAAAAGCACTAATTTGAAAAGATGTATGCATTGCTATGTTTGTTGCTATGTTTATATACAATAGTCAAGATATGGAAGCAACCCCAGTGTCCATTGATAGATGAATGGATAAAGAAGTGGTATATACAGACATAAAGAAGAATGAGATCTTGCCATTTGCAGCCACATAGATGTTGGGTATTTTGCTAAGTGAAACAGGTCAAGCAGAGAAAGACAAATACCATATGATTTCTCTTGTGGAATCTAAACAAACAAAACAAACAAACCAGAAACAGACCCATGAATACAGAGAGGAAACTACTGGTTGCCAGAGGTGAGGGGTGGGGGGGAATGGGTGAAATAGGTGAAGGAGATAAAGATAACAACTTCCAGTTATTACTGCAATCCCACCACCCAAAAGACACTACCATTAATATTTTGATATTTGTATTTCCAGATCTTTTTCTGTGTATATAAATGCATATGAACAAACATTTCAGTTAAAAAGAATCATAGAATGCATATCATTCTATAATCTACTTTTCCATTTCAAAACATGTCACCTTTTCTTGTCAAGAAATGGACAAGTATATCAATTGTTCTTAATGACCATATAGAATTTCATTGGATGAATATGCTATAATTTAAATAACCAAAAATGCTGAAAATTTAGATAACTAATTGTAAATAATTCTGTAATCAACATTTGTGTATGTATATCTTTGTGCACTCATCTGATTATTGCATTAAAGTAAATTCAGAAATTTTGAATTTTGGAGTCAAAAGTGTATGTGTGTCAAAGCTTTTGATAAATGTTGTCAAGTTGTCTTTCAAAAAGTTTTACCAATGAATACATCTGCTAGCAGTGTATGAGAATGCTAGTTTCCAGGAATACCATCATTGCATGTTCCCCCTAGGTTCCAGACAGGACAGCTCCCCTACAGGTATCCTGAGTGTGCCTCGCATGTTCTCGCCTCAGGAACCTTTGACTTGCTGATCCCTCTGCCTGAGATAATTTTTCCCAGGCATCCAAATGGCCTTCATTTTCTTTTCTTTAAAAACATTAAAAAAAAATGTTTATTTATTTTTGGGAGAGTGAGTGAGTGCAAGCAGGGGAGGGGCAGAGAGAAAGGGAGACACAGAATCCAAAGCAGGATCCAGGCTCTGAGCTGTCAGTACAGACCCCGATGCAGAGCTCAAACTCACGAACAGTGAGATCGTGACCTGAGCCAAAGTCTGCCGTTTAATCAGTTGAGCCACCCAGACACCCTGGCCTTCATTTTCTTTGGGTCTCTGCTCAGATGCCATTTGGCTGGAATTGCCTTCCCTATCAATCTTATGTAAGAGAGATATCTCTCTTCCCTATTGCTTTCTAGTCCCCTTTCTTTTCCTTATCTTCCTCTCTTACACTTATCACCTTATCTTCTCACACTAGGTCCTAATGTCCTAAAGGCAGAGACTGTCACTTCACTTCTGGATTCTAACTCTCAGGGATATATGAGGATCCTGCATGTAGAAAGTTTGAACAGATATTTAGTGAATGAAGGACTAATATTTTAAAATTGTAGTAAGTTGGTGGTGAAAAATGGTATCTCACGTGTTTCAATTGACATTTATTTAATTACTAATTAAAATGGTTTTCATTTTTTGCCATGTATTGTCTTCTTTTGCAAATTACCCATTCATTTCATTAGTTTATTTTTCAATTGAGGTGTTTATCTTTTTGATTATTTTATTTTGTTTATTTATTTTTTTAAAGTTTATTTATTTTGAGAGAGAGAGAGAGACAGCATGAGCAAGGGAGGCGCAGAGAGACAGAGAGAGACAGAGAGAGAATCTGAAGCAGGTCCTGCACCATCAGCACAGAGCCCGATGAGGGGCTTGAACTCACAAACTGTGAGATATGACCTAAGCTGAAGTCAAGAGTTAGATGCTCAACTGACTGAGGCACCCGGGCACCCCTATCTTTTTAGTTTCTAATAGTTCTTTAAATATTAATAGTATTAATCTCCTATGTATCATATGTCTTAGAAATAATTTCTCACAGGTTTTAATTTATCTTTAATTCAATTTTTTTTTGTCATATATAAATTCTAATTTTCTGTTTAGTCAAGCCCATCCATTTCCGTTTATGTTTTCTTATCTTAGTGTTGTGTTTAGACCATTTTTCCACACCACTGGACTATATGAAAGTCATCTTAAATAAATTCTTTTGGCATCTTTATTGTATCTTTTTAACATTTAATTTTTAAATCCATCTGAATTTATACTGCTATAATGTATGAGATAGAGATAATTTTTAAAAATCATGTGTCAATTTTCCCAATGACATTTGTTGAGAAATTCATTTTAGCTATGAGAACAAGTTGATAAGGTACAAAATTATAGTTTAAAGAAACCTACTGGAGATCTAAGGTTATAAAGAAACTTAACTACCAAATTCTGGAAAGTGGAAGAAGCCATGACTATTTCCATCCCTGCTGAAGTAAGGAAGTGGGATAAATCTGTTATAAATGGGAGTGAGAAGGAAATATCCAGATGCATAGAAACAGAATCGAACAATAAATAGAAAATAGAAGACAAATAAGTAGGGTAAAAACAAAACATCAGCTGGGCTTGCAGAGTGGATTAGAATCCTGAGAAGCCCTAACATAGCAAGTCTGCACCCACCTGCCAACTTAAGCTGCACTAAAACCCAAATATAGCTCTACCCTCCACAATAGTGGCTTGTATATGTCCTTCACTGGGAATGAATATCACTAACTTCTCAGTGATTGCTTTACAAAGTCTACTATGCTAAAATCATACCAAACCAAACTAAAAAAAATGGTGAAACATACAGAGAAACAACCCATGGTCAAAAGAAGAAGCAATCAATAGAAGTAGACTCAGAGATGGCCCAGAGGTTGGAATTATCAGAAAGGGATTTTAATATAGCTATGGTACATCTTTTTTTTTTTTTTTTAATTTTTTTTTCAACGTTTTATTTTTTATTTTTGGGACAGAGAGAGACAGAGCATGAACGGGGGAGGGGCAGAGTGAGAGGGAGACACAGAATCGGAAACAGGCTCCAGGCTCTGAGCCATCAGCCCAGAGCCTGACACGGGGCTCGGACTCACGGACCGTGAGATCGTGACCTGGCTGAAGTCGGACGCTTAACTGACTGCGCCACCCAGGCGCCCCAACTATGGTACATCTTATTAGGAATCCACCAGGAAAGACAGACAGCTTATGAACACACATGGGGAATTTCAACAGAGATATGGGAATAGTACTGAAGAACCAAATGGAAATTCTAGAAATAAAAGATACTTTATCAAAGAAAACAATCAGTGAACTTGAAGACTAAGGTTAAGAGGTTAAGAGAAAATCTCCCAACTGAAATACAAAGAGAAAGGAATATAAAGAATGGAAGAGAGCATCCAAGACCTGGATCAATGTCAACTGGTCCAATATATGGGTAAGTGAAGCATCAGAAGGAGAGATGATAGAATTTGGTGCAGAAGAAATATTCAGCATAGATAGCAGAGAATTTAACAATGTTGATGAAAGACATCAATCTATGATGCAAGGATCTCAGTGAATCTGAAGCAGTATAAACACAAATAAAACCATACCTTGACAAGTCATAGGCAAGCTACCGAAACCAAAAGATAAAGATAAAACCTAACAGCAGCCAGAGAAAGAAGACATTTTATACAGAGGAAC
This sequence comes from Herpailurus yagouaroundi, assembly GCF_014898765.1. Lineage (NCBI taxonomy): Eukaryota > Metazoa > Chordata > Mammalia > Carnivora > Felidae > Herpailurus > Herpailurus yagouaroundi. The sequence continues at coordinate 2,546,270 of NW_024412395.1, read as the reverse complement.
AATGAATGGAAAGAGTTTACACTCACTTTTCATCAGAATCAATGGATGTCAGATGACAGTGGAACAACATAAATGCTGAAATAAAAGCACAAAAACAAAAATAAAACACCTTTCCATTCCAGATCATACAGACATTAAAGTGATAATGAGGGCTATTATGAACAACTTCACTCCAATAAACACAACAACTTAGAAGAAATAGACAAATTGCTTGCAAATTGCAAATTCCTAAAACTCAAGCAAGAATAGAAAGTCTAAAGAGGCTGATGTCTATCAAAGATATTAAACTTATAAGTAAAAGCTTTTCTATAAAGAAAACTCCAGGCCCAATGGCTTCTCCAGGAAATCTATTAAACATTTAAGGAAGAACTAGTAGCAATTTGACAAAACTCTTCAGAGAAGATAGAGGAGGAGATAATTTTCAACTCATTTTATGAGGCTCGCTAACAGCCCTGATACCAAAACCTGACAGAAAATTATAGATTAATTAGAGATTAATATCCCTCTTAGACACACATGCAAAATTTCTTAACAAAATACTAGTAAATTGAATTCAGTAATGTATAGAATACACAGAAAGAATAATATATAATACAAAGTGGGATCCCAGAGATGAAAATTTCATCTACTATTCCAATAAATCAATGAAATTTATGGCCATCAGTTGAGGAATAAAGAAAACTAAATGACTAAAGGAGAGAAAGCATATTATTATCTCAGTAAATGCAAAAAAGCATTTGATAAAATTCAACACAAATTAATGATAAAAAACTCAACCAGAAATAGAAGACAATATCTTCATTCTTATAAAGGAGGTATACAAAACCCTACAAAAGTGAGATTAATAGTACTTAAAAATAACATTAAACTTATCTGTGAATAAATCTGATAAAAGAAGAGCAAGACCTCCATACTGAAAATTGCACATTGTCAGGAAAAATTAAGTAAGAGCTGGGGTGCCTGGGTGGCTCAGTCGGTTGAGTGTCTGACTTAGGCTCAAGTGATGATCTTGCAGTTCGTGAGTTCGAGCCCCATGTCTGGCTGTGTGCTGACAGCTCAGAGCCTGGAGCGGCTTCAGATTCTGTGTCTCCCTCTCTCTGCTCCTTTCCTGCTCATGCTCTGTCTCTCTCTGTCTCTCAAAAATGAATAAACGTTAAGAAATTTTTTAAAAAATTAAGAGCCAAGTTAGTGGTGGCTCAGTTGGTTAAGTGTCCAACTTTGGCTAAGGTCATGAACTCGTGGTTCATGAGTTCAAGCCTTGCGTTGGGGTCTGTGCTGGCAGCTCAGAGCCTGGAGCCTGCTTTGGATTCTATGTCTCTCTCTCTCTCTCTGCTCCTCTCTCTCTCTCTCTCTCTCTCCCTTCCTCTCTTTCAAAAATAAATATAGATTAAAAAAAATGGAGAGACGTAACATGTTCATGGACTGTAGTTCACAGTATTGAGAAAACGTCAGTGTTCTCTAAATTGGCTTATAGATTCAACATAATCCCAAACAAAATTCCAGCAGTCTTTTTGAAGAAAGCTGATTCTAAAATTTACATGGAAAAGTGAAAAATATAGAGGAGACAAAACGCTTTGGAAAAGAACAAAATGGGTGAGGCACACTACCTGGTTTTAAGACTTGCAATAAAGCTACAGTAATCAAAGTGGAAAAGTACTGCCATAAACATAGACAAATGGATGTGTGGGACAGAACAGAGTTGTGAAATAAACCTGCACAATATGGTCAGTTGATTAAAACAAAAATCTCTCCCATCTTCTCATGCCCCAGTCTTGGTAGCCACTTTTCTACTTGCTGTTGCTATGAGTTTGGCTTTCTTTTTTTTTATTTTTTAATTTTTTTTATTAAAAAAATTTTTTTTAACGTTTATTTATTTTTGAGACAGAGAGAGACAGAGCATGAATGGGGGAGGGTCAGAGAGAGAGGGAGACACAGAATCTGAAACAGGCTCCAGGCTCTGAGCTGTCAGCACAGAGCCCGACGTGGGGTTGAACTCACAGACCATGAGATCATGACCTGAGCCGAAATCGGACGCTTAACCAACTGAGCCACCCAGGCGCCCCTCTTTTTTTTTTTAAGTATACCACATATAAGTGAGATCATACAGTATTTGTATTTATATGTCTGGCCTATGTCACTTATCATAATGTCCTTCAGGTTCATCCATGTTGTCAAAAATGGTAGGATTTCCTTCTTTTTAGGGTTTAATAATATTCCATTGTGTATGTGTATGTTATATATATGTATATAAGTGTGTGTGTGTGTGTGTGTGCGTGTGTGCAACATTTTTGTTACTAATTCATCTGTCAATGGATATTTAGGCTATTTCCATATCTTGGCTATTGTAAATAAATATGCAATGAACATGGGAGTGTAGATGTATTTTCCTTTCAATTAAGTTAAAAAAATTTTGTTTATTAATTTTGAGAGAGCACGTGCACGCGCGAGAGAGAGACAGAATGTGAGTGGGAGAGGGCAGAGAGAGAGGGAGACACAGAATCTGAAGCAGGCTCCAAGCTCTGAGCTGTCAGCACAGACCCTGACGTGGGGCTTGAACCCACAAGCCGTGAGATCATGACCTGAGCTGAAGTCAGACGCTTAACCATCTGAACCACCCAGGTGTCCCACTTTTCAATTAATTTTTGATCAAGGAACCAAGTTAATTCAAAGGCAAAAGGGAAGTTTTTAAATAAATGGTGCTTAAATGAACTGGATATCTGTATCAAAAATAAACTTAACACCACACAGAAAATAATTCAAGATGGATCACTCATCTAAATGTGATTCATGTAAAACCATGAATCTTCTAGAAATAGACATAGGAGGATATTTGCCATTTTGGGGGAGACAAAGACACTGACAAAATCAGCATGAAAAACACAAACCATAAATCCAAGAATAAGAGCTGGACATCAGAAGCAACATTTCTACTCATCAAAAGATACTAATAAGACAAAATGAGCAGGAAGCCACAGATAAGGAGAGTATATAATACAGATATCTGACAAGGAACTCATCTTCACAATATGCAAAGAATTCCCAACCATCATTAATAGACAACCCAGTTAAAAATGGGCAAAATACTCTTAGACGATTCACAAAAGAAGGTGTATAAATGGTCAATAAGCATGTAAAGAGATACTCAGCATTAACACTCATCAGTGAAAACCATTAGATACTGACTAGATTAGCTATTAAATTTAATTAACATTAATTAAATTAAAACAACTGACAATATCAGGGGTGGAGCCTCTGGAACTGTCATACGTTGTTGGTGGGCTTGTAAAATAGGACGGCAGTTCCTTGTAAAGCTACACATGCACAAATCTTATGCCCTCGCAATTCCACTCCTAGGTATTTACCAGAGTCCTAAAAAAGGCTCATATATGAATATGCACTGTAGCTTTATTCAAATAACCAAACACTGGAAATATCCCCAATCCATGCATAGGTGAGTGAATGAAACAATTTTGATGGATTCAAATAATGGAATTCTACTCAGCAATAAAATGAAGTGTTAATACACAGCTATGTAATTGAATCTCAAAAATATTATGCTGCATGAAAGCAACCAGACACAGGAGTTCATGCGGTATGTTTCACTGATAAGAATTTTTAGAACAAGCAAAACCAATCTCTGGTGATAGAAATCAGAATAGTGATTGATTCTGAATACGTGTGGGGGAATTGACAGAAAAAGAGCATAAGGAAACTTTCTGGGTGATGAAAATATTCTAGATCTTGATTTGGGTGTTTGCAAACTATCAAAATTCTGGAACCGAAAAGTGAAAATCTATGCATTTTGTTGTATGGAAAATATGTCACTTATTTTACAAATATATTTATATCTATAAATTCATTTTAATTGTTGTTATCAATATACTTTTTCTATGGTATTTTTTAATTGGTCAGAGAAATTTTACTTTTTAATTTTTTAAAAGTTTTATTTGTTTATTTTGAGAAAGAGAGAGAGAGGGAGAGAGTGTGTACGCACGTGCAGGGGAAGAGGCAGAAAGAGAGGGAGAGAGAGAATCTCCAGCAGACTCTGTGCTGATAGGAGGACCTGGGACTTGACCTCACTAACCATGAGATCATGACCTGAGTGGAAATCAAGAGTCAGATGCTTAAACGAATGAGCCACCCAGGCATCCTGGTCAAAGCAGTTTTATAGGCAAAGTCTGCTAAACTTTTAGTGAGTACTTCCATAGAATTTCCTTGATGTCAAAACTTGATAAAGTCAATATTTACATGTGCACATGCACGCATGAACACACACGCTTGCACAGCCATAGACCAAGTTCACTTCTGAATGTAAATGTAAACACACTAAATAGTAAAAAAACCTAAGTCCAGTAACACCGTGACAACATAGGTCATATTCCAGGAATACAAGGATAAAAAGCATATGATTATCTTAAAACACACAAAACCAAATCAAGAGGATGACAAAGGGTGGGAAGGAGACTTGCTTCACATTTTGGGCCTGAGGGTCTCCTACTGCTGGATGTTGGCTCCAGAGGGTGGGGTCTCTCTGCTCCCGTGGCCCAGGCACTGTGGAGCAGCAACTGTCATTGGTAGATGCTCAATAAGCACTGATTGAACAAAATAATGGAGTCAATAATTGTCTTATTATAACCACCAGACATGTTAGACCTCCACAGCCTTTGTCCTTCCACAAAGTCACCTGAATACTGATATCCACACTCTTCATTTCTTTCTTTTAAGAAACTCTCCTAGTGCTAACCAATGATGTTTGAGCTCAGTCACACAGAGCAAGGGCTGAAGCCTCTTAACTCCACAGGCCTCCTGCCAGACAGGTGCTGTTGTGTTTCCTTCTCCTGGGCACGGGTGGTTGGGGTTGATGTCTATATGGTCAGGGGTGTTGTGGTCACTCACTCTGGCTATGTCCCCTTCCCTGGCTGCAGGTATGGCTGGAGCCATGGGAATCCCTGGGCAAACCCTGCCCAGAAGAAAATTGGGGAAATACACATATGCAGTCAGAGGAGAGATGATGGAGGAGACCAGAAGTCATGTCGACTAAGCCCTCGCCTGGGTAGGCTCTATACCATTCTCACAACAGCCTTATGAGATGGAACCCAGCTTACAGAGAAAGCCCATGGAAAGACTGGCCTACATGTGCAGCTGGTGACTCGGGTATTGTCACAGGTGTTGGTGGTTTTGTGCGAGAATGTGGACTGTGGACAATTAAGGACTTCAGTATGAGGGGAACAGAGAGGTCGTGCTGAAGTGGGCGCCTGCTGCTGACCTTCCATAGACCCTCTCCTGGGCCAGCCTCAGAACTTGGCTACAGGTGGACACCAGGGTCTGGATGTCAGTATGTGTGGGACCACAGTCACCAAGCCTGCCCTGTTCAACCAGACCTGTGTGCAACTCCCCCTCCGCACTCTCTGCCTTGGACAGAGCCCAGAGGGAGCAGGGACACATCACTCTCAAAGCCCACGATGGGTCCCCACCTGTGCTTCCACCACAGGGAAAGCAGCACGCTGTCTGACTTTTACTGCTTGTTCAACCCCTTGCTAGAGTGTGGTTGATACATCACTTAGTCTGTCTGCCTCGGTTTTCTTCTCTGTAAATGTGGACAGCGCTGGGTAATGTATTTGGTGCCTTATACATGCCAGGCGTTGTGTCACACAAATGCACTATATGGTGAGGGATGTTTTTACCCTTATTTTACAGATAAGGAAACTGAGGCTCAGAGAAGTCAGGTTCCCTGGCCAAAGTCATCCAGCCACTCTGTGCTAGGATTCTCTGCTTCTGTACTCCATCAGATGTCTGACTGTAGGTCTCCCTCCCCCTCCCTCATCCCCTCCTGCAGATTGCGATGAGAGTGATGGGGAGAACAGGTAGGTCCCCTTCTGTGGAGAAAAAGACAGTCTGCCTAGGGAAGGGAGTGGGGCCCTGGGGAGGGGATTCTCCATCCCATTTGCAGGACTCTCCAGGTACTGCGCCATGCTGCTCTTCCCAGGCCCAGGGCAGCTGCTACTGCCAGTTCTGACCTCAGGGAAGCCAATATTCACATTTCCACCCCACCTGGGTCCCTCTCTTCTTGTTGCCTCTGTTTCCCTCTACCTACCCCTCTCTGACCGCACTAGCCCTCTCCCGCCTTCAGCCCAGAGCTGCCTCTGTCTCTCCTGTTCCTCCTGCCCTGGGGCAGGGCCCCTTTTCGGGCCAACCCCAGCACCCCACCCTCACCCCCACTGTGAAAGCATAGCCTCCAGCCCTCGGAATTTCCTGGGCACCCAGACTTGTAGCCAAGGCCATGAATAGCTGTCTTAATTGCTCTCAGTTGTTGAAAGTAAATCCAACTCATCACCAACTGAATACCACAAAATTTATATTTAAAAATAGAGATAGTAAGGATTTGGAACATTAGTGGATTGAAGCATGCAAATGTAAAAGTGGTAATGTGTTTTCTAGCACAGATTTTTAGCATTTTCAGCAAGTGAATTTTTCTCCCTGAAGTCCATTTGCTCTGTCCTGCCTGTTGATAGAGTTCGTTCTGAGCTTTGTCCAAAATCAAACTGCTACTTAGGGACCCAATGGCTCATCACTTCATTCCATGCAGGTCTCAGGCTCCCACACGTCTCAAAATAGCCTTGGGTTTTATACTCAGATTCCACCGAGGGCTGCAGCCTGGACACAAGGTTAGCACGGACAGCTGTTCCCACTGCCAGTGATGCCTGTGGGCCAGCTTCTGGAACTTTCTCATGGTGGTTTTCAATATCATCCCCAGATTCAGCAAACCTTGTGACAAGCCAATTTTGGTGGAATTTTTGACAAGCCTAGAGTATTAACTATTTATAAAATTTTATGACTTCCAAATAAGCACAACTTCACCAGCTAATAGCAGCCAACAGTGGCCTTCTTACCAGAAACTTTATCTTAAGTTTGCCTTTGTGTAGCTATTGAATAAATATCTTATGTGGTTCATGCTTCAGTGGTGATCATGAACATGACTGAAGACTGTGCTTTCTTAAGCTGGTTAAACATTATCTCCTGCTGTTTTACTTTCAATGACACTTTTTATTTCTTTAGCAGGACCCTAATTCACTTTTAGTTAAGGAACTTCTTGCCCAACACCTGTTGCCATGCAAAAGTCTTCTGGAAGGAAGTGTCCTCAAGAGGAGAAGAAAGATATATCTGGGAGTTAGAGAAGGAGTGAAGTGTGTGGAAGAGATGATGGAGGATAGTGTGCACCTTGGCCTCCGGGGCTGGTTATTAAAGTGCACAGCTTTAAACTTCTTGCCAACCCTGGCACATCTGAGGGGCACCACCTGTTCAGTGCCTCAGTGATTCCATGTGTAGGCTATAGGGCATGAAGAACACTCCCCAGGGTCGGGGGCACTGTGGAATCTTGGGTATAGTTTGAAAAATTCCTCCTGAAAGATTGACATGGCCATGATACTTTTTCCCGCCACTCCCCCTCCCCCAAATCACCAGAAGGAGCTACTTTCATCAACACCTTTCCTTTTCATCTTTCTTTGCTAAAGGAATCTCAGTGTTATTTGGGTTAAGATATGTCAAGTTTCAGGTGACACACTCTTTTCCAGCCTCCCAGAGGCTGGTGGTAGATATAAATCATAGTTCCTACCAGTGAGACACGAACTAAGACTTCAGCAGTGGTGGTTTGATAATGTTGGTGGAGGAGTTAGTGGTGGCGGCGGTGGTGGTGATGGTGGAGGTGGTGGTGGTGGTGGCGGTGGTAGTGATAGTGATGATGGTGGTGTTGGTGATGGTGAGGGTGGTGAGGGTGGTGGTGATGATGGAGGTGGTGGTGGTGGCAGTGGTGGTGGTGATAGTGGTGATGGTGGGGGTGGTGCTGATTTTGATGGTGATGGTGGTTGTGGTGGGTGATTTTGGTAGTAGTGACAGTGGTGGTAGTGATGGTGTTGTTATTAGTGGTGGTGGTGGTGGTGCTGCTGCTGCTGGTGGTGATGATGGAGGTGGTGGTGGTGGTAGTGTTGTTGATGGTGAAGGTGGTGATGGTGGTGGAGATAGTGGTGATTTTGGTGATAGTGATGGTGGCAAAGGTGATGATGGAGGTGGTGGTGGTGATTTTGGTGATAGTGATGGTGAGGATGGTGGCTCTGGAGAAGCAGACACAGATGTCAGTTGCTCTTCACTCTTCACATTTCTTTCCCCCCCTTCCTCTTTCAGTCACACAATATCTGGAATGGCAGTAGCCATCCTGTAATCATGAGACAGTAAGGATGAGAATTAAAAATGGTTTACTAAGGGAAGCCAAGTGGACCCTACATGCCACAGCTGAACAGTTGAACCAGTGCCAACAGAAGCCCTCCTCTGAACTTGTGGTTATATAAGAAAAATCATCCTGATTGAGCAAACCACTGTTGATCAGTTGGGTTTTCTGTTACTTGCAGGCAAACAGTACTGACACAGGAATCCTGGGAAATGAAAAATGCCTGATGTCAACACATGTAGCATTCTCTCTGAGCACCTGCCTTCTCTGTTTTTGCACAATACTGTGCTCTTTTCCTATAATTTCTATCCCTTCTTTTGTGTGTTTAGTCATTTTATACATTTTGTAGTAATTTTCAGTTAGTTCCATCACTTGAAGTATTTGGAGGCCTGATTCTCCATTGTTTCTTTTACGTCTGTCTCCTGATTTCTCACTTCCTCAACTATTTTGTAATTTTAGGAAGTGAGTTTTTTCCATAGTGCTTCTTTGTGACCTGGATTGAGAGAATTGACGTTAACCTCTGCCAGATATCCATGGGGTGTGAGCAGCTCATGTTGATTTTTTCATGTTGATTTTTTGGTATGTGTAGTACCTAGGCCATGAGGTACAATACAGTTGAACACTAAGCCTTTGTGACATGAGTCTTGAGTTTACAAATTCTCAGGGATCATTTCCCTCCACTTTGAGCAAAAACAGATAAGCATCCTTATTATCCCTCTTTGCAAGGTGCAATCTGCTTTTCCAGCAAACATGGAATATTTTGAAGTGCCACCACTGTGGGAATCTCAGGCACAACCTGGTGCCCTTTGTGGGCCCACAACCTCTTCTGCAGGTATATAGTCACAAACCCAAGCCGCAAGGTGCATAAGCAGGCCCCATCGCCCCTCCTACCTGCACCAGGCATCTGAAGTACTACCACTGCTTCGTCTTTGGTTTCCATAACCTTTTCCATTTTGGGTCTCTGGTGTTCATCCTCATTTCTTTTTGAACTTAGCTGTGCATTTAAACAGGTGTTTATTGGGGCGCCTGGGTGGCGCAGTCGGTTAAGCGTCCGACTTCAGCCAGGTCACGATCTCGCGGTCCGTGAGTTCGAGCCCTGCGTCAGGCTCTGGGCTGATGGCTCGGAGCCTGGAGCCTGTTTCCGATTCTGTGTGTCCCTCTCTCTCTGCCCCTCCCCCATTCATGCTCTGTCTCTCTCTGTCCCAAAAATAAATAAACGTTAAAAAAAAAATAAACAGGTGTTTATTATACTTTACCCAGAATCTAGCACAATCCCAGGTAAGGCTTTTTGGACATCAAGAGTTAGGGTTTAGAATGTCTTCTGGGCCACTATAACATCCCCACCTGCTTCCCCAGGAGCAAGAACCTCAGGAGCAAGAACTAATGAAGGGTGAGCTCTCCCAAGATTGGACTGGGTCTGACTTTTTCACCAATTTATCACTAGTGCTAGCTCAATGCATGGCACATAGTGAATGCTCAGTTGAATTTTGAATCAGGACTTGGTAATTTAACTGTTGCACATCCATGTGTGCCTTGTTAAGCCACACTAAACTTATTTTGTAGAGAAATATTTAATAAAGTGGGAAAATGTTCTTGACATATTTTTAGTAACAAAACAAAACAAAACAAAGCCAAAAGGCATCATAGGTTGCCTTGACAGCTATGCACAGTTTAAGTCCCATTTGGAAAAGTGAAATGGCAAAAGGAAAACATAAGAGAAAGATATAATGAAAATATTAAAGAGGTTATCTGCCAGAGCAGGGTTCTAGACAATTTTTGTTTTTCTTTTTGCTCTTTTGTATTTTTTCCAAGTTTTTAAAGAAGAGAATATGCATGACTTTTGTAGGAGAACTTGTTTTGAAGGTGGCAGATAGGCCAATTTCTGTCACAGCAAGACTGTGCCAGGTCTGGATCACTCCACAGCTGACTGCCCTGGGAAGACCTGGCCTCCCCCTGACCTCCACACTGTTAGTCCTGCTGGCAAGTCCCAACACCTCCCCTTATACACCTCTAGTCCTTCTCAGGAATTGGAACTTATGGAGGAAAAGAAGACATGAGGGCAAAAGCAATAGCATCACTAATGATAGTTAACATATATCATGCATACTCTATGCCAGGCCCATATATACTCACTTACATATTATTCATTTAGTCCTCATGACATATTATCCCAATTTTATAGATGATATGAGTGAAGCAAATACATGTTACAATAAAGCATTTATCTAGAAAGTATACTGTTTTCATATATATTATTGTATCAGTTAACACAGGTTGAGTTTGCTGCTGTAATGAACATCTCCCAAATCTCAGGAACAAAAGCATCACATTTCTCTCTTATACTGCTTGACCATTGTGGATAGCTGGGTACTGATATTATTTCTTTACCTAAGGACCGAGGCTCCATCTTTTGTCTCTGTTATTGTCAAGGCAAGACAAAAGGGATATGAGACTAATGTGAATTGGCTCTTAAAACTTCCTCTACTGCTTCCTGGCTACAGCAAGTCACATGACCATACCTAACTCCGAGAGGCCAGGGCATGGCCTCCTGCCACGTGCCTGGAAAGGAGAACTAAACTATTTGGGGAATGGCACTAATAACTCCTGTGGTCATCTACACTGACCCTCATAAAATTTCTTCCATTTTAGATTAGAATGGCGAGGGGCTTCCCAAAGGAGCCCATCCAGATGGCAAATAGGGCATGGGATGAGTGCCCAGGATCTAGGATCCCAGAGTTTGAGACTATTCCAGTGCATGAGTCACTATGAGATGGGCCCTACCTTTCCCAAAAGGAGATCCCAAAGGGGCTAACTTCTCTAGTGAGAGGGGGATGATCTTTCACAGCTCAGAGGGGATGAAAGGCTTCAGTAGTACTGTAAACCAAACTGTCACACAGCTCTATTCTCTTGAGGCTGTGTGAGCCAAGTGAGCACCTAGCCCTCAGAGCCTCAGTCTCCCCAGCTGTAAAATGGACCACCATGACCACCTGCATTTTATGGGTTCTTGTGGGGATAAAACTCACAAGATAACAAGTGCAGAGGGCATCCTAGTGCCTGGCACACATGGTCACTCATGAGTATGTTTCTTTTCTTCACCAGCTTACATGGATTATTTGCTTGTGTAGCCCTCAGTTTTTTTCACTTATGTCACCGAATTGCTAATAGTGGCTGTACTTCTGTCATGACAGTTGTAGTGATATAATGTAATTTTAAGAAGCTAAAAAGTACTAGAGGGGCCTGGGTGGCTCAGTTGGTTAAGCATCTGACTCTTGACTTGGGCTCAGGTCATGATCTCATGGTTTGTGGGATCCAGCCCCATGTTAGGCTTTGCACTAACAGCACAGAGTCTGCTTTGGATTCTCTCTCTCTCTCTCTCTCTATCTCACTCTCTCTCTCTGTCCCTCTCCTTCTCCTGCTCTCACATGCTCTCTCTCTCAAATAAATAAATAAACATTTTTAAAAAAAGAAACTAAAAGGACTTTAGAAAATTCAAGTTAAAAAATGTGCTCATGATAAATGTAAACGTGTTGAACTTTTAGAAGATGTGTCTTAATTAGTGAGTCTAACATTTTTAAAAATAGGGACCCACACTAGGCCAAGTTGGGCTGATATTTTTGCACCAGTACTAAATGTAGCTGGAGACGGTCCCTCCATTCAGTGTGTGTGTGTGTGTGTGTGTGTGTGTGTGTGTGTGTGTGTGTGAATCCCTGACCCAACCCAAGAAAGCACTGTTCTTTCCATGAGGTAAGGAAAGCGCTGGGCTATCAAGTAATCATTATCATTCACCAGCAGCTTCCCCTAATCGGCCAGGCCTTGTAGGAGAGGGCAGAGGAAGCCAGGCTGCCCAGAATGGAGGGCTGTGTTTGTGTGTGTGTGTATGCATGTGTGTGTGTGTGTGGGGGCGGTGAGGAGGAGTGAGCCAAATAGGGGTGGGGGGAGTGGGTTGTGTGGCCAGTGAATTTGGGGCTGTGGCCCTTGGCCTCGCTTTGCTCCCTCTGGAAGGAAACCTGTGGGGTGATGGGGTGATGGGGGTCCCTGGCCCCTGCCCTGCCCCTTCTCAGTTGCCCAGCTGAGTCCAGTTTCCTGTTGGTGCTCTGGATGGCAAGGTGTCTTCTTATTATCTGAGGACGAGCTGAGTGTACGTGACTGCCATTCTGTCTTCCAGGAGCTCACATTAGGACCTTCCTGCCACCTTATTTCCCTCCTGAACCCCCTCCTGTCCTTGGCACCTGGGAGAGTCTGCATGCAGGTTCTGTGGGCACCTTTGCCTGGGATAATGGAGACTTGGGAACTTCAGGAGGTACCCATGTCACCCAGAGCCCTTCCCTGCTAGTGTCACAGTGTCTAATGTCTATCCACGAAGGTAGATGGGGGACTAACTGGTGGGGTGGGCCCTGGCCATGATGGGTGGACCCCATGTAGAGACTGGGTACCTAAAGCCTCAGCACCTCTGATAGAAGATCAGCCTCAGAGCACAGGAGACAGCCCTTAGGGTCCAGAGCAGTGCCTCCAGCTAGAGTAAACAGTGGGCTGGGATCCCAAGACAAGGTGCAACACTGGTGTTAATGCATTCCAACAATGTGAAGCTGTGTGTAGGATTCTTGCCCTGCGAGGTGGAGAGAGCTAAAACCCCTAAGCTATGAAACCCAGGCTCAGAGATGTAGTCTGCCCAAGCCTGCAGTGGTGCAACCCTGGGTTCTGTGCTCCGTCCATCCATCCATCTATCCATCCATCCAACAAAGCATTTAGGAGAATCTAATCTGAGTGCTGGGGGTCTAATGCTGAATAAAACAGCTATGGTTCCTGTACTCATAAGCCCTCAGTCTGGGAGGGTGGTGGTGGGGTGGGTGAGCACTTAACTTCCCATGGCAGAAGTATGTGACCGTTTATAATTGCGGTGGTGCTGTGAGGCTGGATGAGAGGGTATAAGAAGTGTGGTTCAGGCATCAGATGTGGCCAAGGTCAGCTCGGAAGGAGGCTGAGCTGCTGGCTGTTGGATGTGGTGTATGGCAGGAGGAGGCTGTGGATACAGGAGGCAGGGCAGGGTCACACGTGAGCAATGGAAAGACGCCCTTGTGGCAGAGTCGGGGGCGGGGAAGCATAGAGGGGGAGGCCTACACATCATGCCCTATGAGGACGGGAAGCCCTTCTTGAGAAGCTGTCCCCCTGAAAGTGTCATGCAGACAAGGGGGTTGCCCAACTTGGCACCCTTCCATTTGTTCTTTACGTGAGGAGGATAATTATAATGCTAACAACTCGCCCTTGCACAGACTGGGCCCTGAGAAGGCTGTCGTGCCATGTGGGGTTGGCATGCACTGAGATCTGCCAAGGGTTGGGTCTAGTAAAGCCCACAGGCCAACAGAGTGCAGGATCCTCATTACTGGGTCCTGCCCATCCATCTGCTGGGACACCATCCACTTGACCAAAGAAGACAGGTGGAGCTGGGCACAGACAGGGTGGGTCTTTCATGGAGGGTGTCAGGGAGACTTCTCTGAAAAGGATATGTTTTAAGAGAGTCCAGAATTATGATGAGGAGCAGAGAGCAGCCTTCTGAAGACTTCCAGTCAGAGGAAGCAGCCAGTACAAAGGTCCTGGGGCACAAACAAACTTGGCACATTGATGTGGAAGACAGTGAGGGAAAGAGGGTAAGGCAGCAGAGGAAGGCAGGGCTCAGACCCTGTGGGCCTTCCTTGTAGGCCATGGTAAGTAGCTTGGGTTTTTTCCAAGTTGGGGGATGCCATTGGAGGATTTAAGCAGAAGGGCAATACCTTCCTTCTCCTCTTACATTTTGTCTTTTTTTCTCTCTCTCTTTTAAAAGTACATTTTATTTTTTTAATGTTTACTGCGAGAGAGAGAGAGAGAGAGAGAGAGAGAGAGAGAGAGAGACTGCATGCATGCTTGCATGTGTTTGGGAGGGGCAGAGAGAGAGGGGGAGAGAGAGAATCCCAAGCAGTCTCCATGCCCTGACTCGGGGCTCAATCCCAAGAGCTGTGAGATCATGACCTGAAATGAAATCAAGAGTCGGATGCTTAGCAGACTGAGCCACCCAGGCGCCCCTTTTTCCCCTTTACAGAAGTCCCTCTGGCTTCTGTGTGGAGACTTGGTGGGGGAGGGGAGGGTGAGCAGATAGGAGTTGTAGCCAGTGATCCCTCAGGTGAAAGGTGGCCATACAGGGTGGTGGTGGTGCAGGTGAGGTTGTGATTAAACTGGTGTCTCTGTGGGGTGACGGAAAGAGAGGACGCAAGGGTCTGCTGGCTCATTTATCCGCAGATGTTGACTTGCCAGTCAGTGTTGGGGTCTCAGGTGTGCACACAGCGATGAAGGGAGCCTCATGCCTGGAGGAAACACATGACCAAGTCGATGAGCAGCTGCCTGCGGTGACAGACAGTGGTGGGTGGCCCTGCGTCTGCAGCTCAGGGGCGAGGTCTGGGCTAGTGTGGTGGTTGGAGTTCCGTGGGTAAAGCTTGCCCACTTCAAACCTTATGGGCAGGCACAGGATCACCAGGGGAGGGGCGTCTATGGGTGTCCCCAGCTGTGGTGGTCCAGTGCTAGGTGGCTGGCAGAATCAACACCTGGCCTCTCTTTGCCCCATCTGCTGGTGCCTCCCACTGGCTGAAGGTGACAGGAAGCCAGAGGGCAAAGGAGACCGCAGAGGCTGTCCGGTGGGTGGAGGAGGCTTGATCAGAAAGGGCAGACTGAAGAAGCTGGCAGCTGGCCGGCCAACATGCATGGAGTGGGGTCTCTGCACTCAAGTCCCTGCTTGGTCCTCTTTTCCCTGAGGACCCACTTTCTCCTGGATTTCTCTCAGCACAAGACCTGTCGGGTAGATTCTTGACGTCTGTATTTACACATTTCAGGCCGGGGGGAGAGAGAATTTGAGCAAGTGGCTCTGGCTGGGTGTCCAGCCTGCTCCAGAGAGCCCCAGCTGGGGGAGGAGGCTGGGCACATGGGTGCCATGTCTGGGTGGGAACCTGTGAGAGAAAGGCCTTCTGTGGGCTCAGCACAAGCTCTTGTCATCCTCGGTGGGTGATAAATTTGATAAATTCAAATTTATCTGGGCTGCTGACCCTTCACCGGGGGTTTTCCACCTGTCCCATGCCAGGCTCTGACCTGAGCCCAGCCACAAGTTCTGGGCTCAGCTGGCCTGTGGGGAAAGCTATGTACTTTCAGTACCAGAAAGGCCCATCAGTGGGCTGGGGTGTGGGAGGGGGTGGTGGTCCAGAGGCAAAGCTAGGAGAAGAGGCCAAAAACTCCCAGTACCACATGCAGCCACTGAATTACTGCCTCTTTTCTTGGCATTTTCTGGTTTTGTTTTTCCCCAAGAAAATTTTGCCATGAACCTGTCATGCATTTGGGTCACCTTTGACCTCTACCTCAAGGACCATTTCCTCTGTCAGGGTGGGCCTTCCAGGAGCCCACGTCCTCTGGCAGCCATGGGAGTGAGGTGGGGTCTGAGGCCGACTGAAGCAGTCATCATCAGGGAGGCCAGGTGACAGGGCTGTGTCTGCTGTGTGTCTGCATATAAAGTGTGTGGAGCCCTCACACGTCATGTTCCTGCGCTCTCAGTGCTACCCTGTGCTGTAGATAAAGCAAGTAAAATGAGGCCCTGACAGAATTTTCTAGAGGTCCAGCTAGCAAGTGGTGAGCAGGGGCTGGAATCTCTGGGTGCCCATCCCTGTCCTTGAAGCCCTGAGGGATGGCCCCTGATGCATGCATCCAGATGTGCACACGCACATGCACACTCGCCCACACCCGCTCAGACTGCCCGTCCGCATGTATGCCCACACTCCCCATGCCTGCCTGCATCACATGAGGCTGCTTTCCCAGCACACATGTCCCTGGGTGCCTGGCTTGGCTGCTGCAGGGAGTGGGGATTTGGAGGGCAGAGGTAAAGAGAGATTTTTCCTAATTCGAACCATTTCCAAGCCATTGTCTGCAGATGCAGCCCTGCGGCCCACCGCATTTTTCACAGGCGCTGCCTTGCCAAGAAAAAGAGGAGCCTCTGCCAGCAGCCGAGGGAGAAGCTGTGCAGCATGGCAGGCCTGACTTCCGTGGGCCTCCAGTGGGAGCTCCTGCCAAGGCTGCGTCTGGCATCCTGGGCTGGCGGGGCTGGTGGGTGATGGCCTCCCGCCCAGGGTGGGCACAGCCCACTCCTCCCGCTCTTGGGTTCACCGTCTTCCTGGCCCAGCTGGTGAGCTGTGCTCCTGCAGGCCTTCCATGTCTCATTCTTTCTTTTCTTTATTTTTTAAAAAATTGTTTTGATTTTGTGAACAGGCAGAGTATCCAAGTGCCAAGAGCCGTACCCGGCTCTGCCCCATTCCCACTACCTTATCTACCTTCCTATGGCAGCCAGTATCACACATTTTTGGCATGTCCTTTCAGAGATATTTTCTGCATATTCAAGCAAATGTGTGTGTCAATTCCCGTTTCCCCCAACTTGTGCCAAAAAGGCAGCACACTCTGCACACTGTTCTTCTCATTGCTATTTTCACTCAAGGATGTGATGCTGGAGCCCACTGTGTCCGGGCAGAGGAGGTCCTTCCTAGTTTTTGCAGTTCCGTTATAGCTCCTGGTATGGAGGAATCATAATTTACTTAACCCGCAGTGCATCCAGTTTTCCAAGCTCCTGTGTGCATCTCCCAGCACGTGGCCAACGCTGTGGCCAGGTCCAGAAGGAGGCAGGAGGCAAAGGCCATCGGTTATTACATTTCGTGAAGGAGAGCAGGGCTCTCTGCTGTCCCTCCACTCTGATGATGCTGTGGGGAAAAGACCCCATGTTCACGTGGACCAGGTCCGATAGGATGCAGGCAAAACGGGAACTGATATGGGTGAGGTTGGAGTGCTGTTCTTGTCCACCTGCATAAGAGCAATTGTTGTCACGATGGCAACAGGACATGATGGCAACCTGATGGCAAAGGAGTGTTATGATAGCATGTTTGTAATTTTAACAAATTATATCAAAAAATTTAAAAATTTGAGTATGGTTGACATATGATGTTTTATTAGTTTCATGTATACAACATAGTGATTCAAGTTCTCTGTACTCTAACAAAGTACATTTTAAAATATAAGGCACATGTTTAGTGCCCACCATTGAGACCCTGTCCCTTTGGGGTTGGGACTGTCCTCGCCCTGCCCCTCCATGTGTGGATGCTTCATGGCAGCTGAACAGGCCACACTGTGATAGGTTCCCATGTTCAGATTTTAATTCCACCCCTTGTCCCTCTCCCAACAAAGTCTCCAGGTCTTATGGGACTATTTCACCATCCTCCCAGTGCGCCCTCATTGAAAGCCAGCCATCCCATAGCTCAGTTCTAGGGCTTTCTGTTTTCCAAAGCAGGGGAATGGGAGTAAATCAAGATTTAATGAGCATGTACTAGGCGCCAGAGCAGAGGGAAAATAAGGGCTGAATTATAGGGTAAAGTCAGTGGTATATTGGTATTCAACAATCATCTCATAAAGTCTGACACAAGTATTGAAAGTGGAAAGGAAATTTGAAATTGAATTTCTTGGTGGCCAAAGCCAGTCCATTTAGAAAATGCAGACTTGTGGATATATGCATTCTTGATATATGACAAAACTGGCAGAGTGGTAAGAAAGGAAAACTTAAAAAAATTTTTTTAATTTTTTTAATTTTTTTTTTTATGAACTGTGCAGGGATAAGTGAGTATCTAAGTGAAAATTATGGCATTTTAGAAAGCTAGGTTTTCTTTTTTTTTTTTTTTCAACGTTTATTTATTTTTGGGACAGAGAGAGACAGAGCATGAACGGGGGAGGGGCAGAGAGAGAGGGAGACACAGAATCGGAAACAGGCTCCAGGCTCCGAGCCATCAGCCCAGAGCCCGACGCGGGGCTCGAACTCCCGGACCGTGAGATCGTGACCTGGCTGAAGTCGGACGCTTAACCGACTGCGCCACCCAGTCGGTTAATTAATTTTTTTAATTTTTTTTTTTTATGAACTGTGCAGGGATAAGTGAGTATCTAAGTGGAAAAAAAGAAAACAGCCTTGACCCCCATCTCACACCAGGCACAGTCAACTTTGTGTGGGTTCAGATTTAAATGGAAAAGGCAAAATAACACAGTCTTAGAAGGTAATACAGGTATATCAGCCAGGGTTCAACTAGAGAAGCAGAACTAGTAGCTGATTGTGTGTGTGTGTGTGTGTGTGTGTGTGTGTGTGTGTGTATGGATTTAATACATGGCTTACACAATTGTGGGGCTTGGCTAAGCAAAGCTGAAGTCTATAGGGCAGATCATCAGGAAGGAGGACCCATTGGCTGTTGGAATCTGGCTCGAGAAATGGCTAAGCCCTTTGGGAAAGGCCTCACTCAACTGGTTGAGTCAGGCCCATCCAGGATAGTCTCCCTCTTGATTATCTTAAAGTCAACTGACTTGGGACTTTAATCACGTCTGTGAAATCCCTTCCTGGAAGTACCTGGGAGAAGGTATCTGCATGCTCTGTGGCTGCTGACCCCCTCTGTCATCTGGCTCTCAGGAAAGAATGTCCCTTGCCACCCTGTAGGCCCCCTACCTGAAACTAGAAAATAGCTTATAATTTTGGGGTAAGAAGAGACTTTTTAAGCAGGATATAAAAAGCACAAACCATAAAGAGAAAGTCTGATACATTGGGCTACATTAAAATTAGGAATGCCTGTTCATCAAAGATATGATGAAAGATGTACAAAAGCAAGCTAAGAGTGGGAGAAGGTATTTGCAGCACATATAACTGGTAGGGGGCTCATATCCATAATACATAAAGAGCTTCTACAAATCAACAAGGAAACACAAACACCACAACAGGAAATTGGGAAAGAGACGTGAAAAGGTACTTCACAAAAGACTTAATCCAAATGACCAGCCAACACATGAAAACTCAACCTTGTTAGTCAGAGAAATGCAAATTAAAACCAGAGTGAAATACTTCTAGTGGTTTAAAAATATGCCCACAAATTCTTTAATATTCCTCTTTTCAGTAGGTGGACCTTAATTCCTCTCCCCTTGAGTGTGGGCTGGACTTAAGTAACTCACTTTGAAAGACTAGGATATGGCAAAAGTAATGTGTGTCACCCCCAACACTAGGTCATAAGGGACAGTGTGGCCTCTCTTTCTCTTGGATCACTGGCTGGGGAATCCTGATGCCATGTCAGGAGGACAGTCCAGCAGCCCTGTGGAGAGGTACATGTAGTGAGGAATGGAGGACTTCTGCCATCTCCTGAGCGCACCATTTGAGAAGCATGTCCTCCAGCCCCAGGCAGACCTTTGGATGAGTGCAGCCTTGGCTGACTTCTTGACTGCAACCTTGCGAGGGATCACTAGCCAGAGCTGCCCAGATACCCTCTCCTGGCTTCCTGACCCACAGAAACCTTGACATTTGCTGTTTTAGGGTAATTTGTTATGCAGCAACAGGTAACTAATACAATACCTTTACCACCAGGATGGTGTGCACCTGGCTGGCTTGGTTGGTAACTGTTGATCTTGAGGTTGTGAGTTTGAGCCTCACAATGGGTGTAGAGATTACTTAAAAATAAAATCTTAAAAAAAAAAAAAAGACCGATAACACCACGTGTTGATGAGAATGTGGAGCAACTGGAACTCATAGTCTGCTGGTAGGAGTGTCAACTGCTACAACCATTTTGGAAAAAAATCTGGTATTTATATTTCTGCTGTTTTCTACATAATTGAAGGTCTCCACTTCTAACGCCCCATCCCCATTGACCCAGGAATTCCACTTATGGGAATAGTACCCAATGGAAATGTATCTAGATATGCATATGAGACAGAATGTTCCTAATAGCATCCGTAATTGCCCTAAACAGGAAGTGGGTCCAAAGTCAACTTGCAGTATGTTCATACAACAGAATACTGTAAGCTATGAAAATTAATGAATTGTGGCTACAGGCAACAACATGAATGAATCTCATAAGCCTAAGTTCTGATGAAAGAAGGCTGAGACAAAGAGTACTAATTGTATAAATTCACTTACATGGAGCTACCCTTGGTGAGGTGCAGGGGACCCAGGGTCTTCTGGGCGGTTGGCAATGTTTTCTTTATTTGGGGTGGTGGTTTTATGGATGTTCACTGCACTATCTGCACATTATTTTTTGTTTTGTTTTGTGCCTTTTTCTGTGTGAATGTGTACCTTAAAAAGGATTTAGGGTCACCTGGGTGGCTCAGTCAGTTAAACATCTGACTCTAGATTTCGTCTCAGGTCATGAGCTCACTGTTTGTGAGATTGAGCCCTGCATCGGGCTCTGTGCTAACAGCACGGAGCCTGCTTGGGATTCTCTCTCTGTTCCTCTCTTTCTCTGCCCCTCCCTTGCTTGTGCTCTTTCTCTTTCTCAAAATAAATAAATATAAACTTAAAAGGCATAAAAAAGATTTCAAAACCCCCAACAAGTCAACAACATAACAACAAAACCCTGGTTTTATGGGCCTCTCTTAACAGCCCTCAGTGTGGCTGCAGAGACAATGGGCCAAACCACACAGTCAGACCTGAATCTCTCTGATAGGTGTGATCTCCTGGAATCCATGGAATGTGTATTCACCAGGTAATCCTTTGTGAATAATATTTCTTTGACTAATGCTAGAGAACAGAGTTTGAGATATGTTCTCTGGTGAGAGCCTGAAGCACTGCTGCTCAGCAGGCCTGACCAGAGGCTGATGCTCCCACTTTAGAGACTGAATGGGACCCTGAGAGAGCCGACATCCTCTTAAGATGACTGGGGAGTCTCAGCTTGCTTCTCTGCTGAATCCATATGACCTCCTGCTCTCAATGGGCAAGGGAAACATGGCTGTGGGGGACTTAGGCTGGACAATGTTGAAGCTGGAGTTGCCGATTGCCCCAAGACCAAAGAAACATCTCAACATGTTTGCCCCATCTTGTATTTAAATGGTGTAGTCAGGCCTCTTGTGCGTAAGGCTATGGAATGAGCTGAGGTGACTACACGGTGTGTGCAGTCGTGGCTCCAGTCACCTCCATGTCCTTCTGCTTATGGAAACAGTGTAAGCTGCTCGGGCCCAGGGTGGCTACTGCCTGTGCCACCTGGGCATCTCACCACAGGGCTGGCCAGTGACCTATGGGAGGGGGATGGTGGTTCTTGAGCCAATCTGATGGGTCCCTCTGCAGTCCCTGCCCCTCCAGAGCTAGAGAGGGAGCAGCCAGACCTAGGAAATTTGGACAAAAGCCTCAGACTTTGTTCCTTTCTCAGAAGTTGGGGGCACCTCTGGTCCTTCACATAGCTCTCTCAGGCTGTCCCTGGTCCCTGTGGCCTAGGCCTCAACCCCATCCATGTTTCAAGAGAGAGCCAATTGCTTTCTTGGTAGAAGAAAGAATAAGGCAGAAAGCAGAGGAAGGCAGCCCCACTGAATATCAGAATGGAAGGTTTTGTTTGCAAGAAACAGAAAATCTACCTCAAATTGACTGAAATGATAAAGACTGTTAAGAAAAATTAAGTTACAATTCACCATTTGAAATGTATGGTTCAGAGGTATGTTCACAGAGTTGTGCAATTGTCACCACTTCCTAAGTGCAGAACATCTCCTCACCCCTGAAAGGGATCCTGTACTGTTAATTCCTGATTCCCTTCACACCTGGCTACTGGCAACTATAAGCCTACCTTCTGTATCTTCAGATCACCTATTCTGGATGTTTCATGTAAAATGGAAGATTTCTGTGTCTGGCTTCATTCACTGAGCATTAGATTTTCAAGGTTCACACTTGATGTAGCATGTATCAGTACCTCATTCCTTACTCTGCTGAACATAGATATATGAGTTAATTTCTGAAACCTCAGTTCTGTTAAATTTATATATATATATGTATATACATATACATATATATGTATATGTATATATATACATATATATTATTTAAAAAAATTTTTTAATCTTTATTTATTTTTGAGAGAGAGAGAGAGAGAGAGACAGCACAAGCAGGGAGGGAACAGAAAGAGAGGGAGACACAGAATCTGAAGCAAACTTCAGGCTCTGAGCTGTCAGCACAGAGCCCAGTGCAGGGCTCGAACCTATGAACTGTGAGATCATGACCTGAACCAAAGTCAGATGCTTAACCGACTGAGCCAGCCAGGTGCCCCAATATGTATATATATATTTTTTCTTATGCCAGTTTCAGTTTAAAAAGTTTGTTAAATGTTTATTTATTTTTGAGAGACAGAGAGATAGAGCATGAGTGGGGGAGGGGCAGAGAGCGAGGGGGAGACGCAGAATCTGAAGCAAGCTCCCGGTTCTAAACCATCAGCACAGAGCCTGATGCAGGGCTCAAACTCACAAACCACGAGATCATGACTTGAGCCAAAGTCAGACACTTAACTGACTGAGCCACCCAGGCGCCCCATCATATAGTGTTGATTATTGTAGCTTTTCCATAAGTTTCGAAATTGGGAAGTGGGAGTCATCCAAATTTGTCCTTTACCAAGATTGTCATGGCTATTCTGATTCTTTGCATTTTTAATATGAGTTTTGGAATCAACTTGTCCATTTCTGTGAAAAGGAAAGTTGGAATTTTGATAGGGATTGCATTGAATCTGTAGAGCGTGTCTTGGGACACATTGACATTTTAATGACATGAAGTCTTCCAATCCATGAATGCCGGATGTCTTTCCACTCACTTAGGTCTCATTTAATTCCTTTCAATGGTGTTTTATAGTTTTACTGAAACTGAAACTGAAACTGAAAAATATGTACAAGTCATATTCATTTGTTAAATTTGTTCCTAAGTATTTTATTTTAATTTTGCTTCTATTGTTAATAGAATTGGTTTCTTACCTTCATTTTTGGATTATTCATTGCTAGTGTAGAAATATAGGTTACTTTTGTAAATTGATCTTGTATTGCCAAACTTTGCTGAACTTAGCTGTAATAGTATGTGTGTGTGTGTGTGTGTGTGTGTGTGTGTGTGTGTGTTCTTTAGGCTACTGTATGCACAAGATCATGTCATCTGCAAGTAGATAGTTTAACTTCTTCCTTCCCCATATGGATACTTTTTGTTTAATTTTCTTGTCTAGTTGTCCTGGCTAGAACCTTTGTACAGTGTTGATTTGAAGGGCCTCCTTTTGAAAAGCTTTAGTGGAAACCCATCCCAAGAACTTCTTCCTATGTAGCACTGGCCACAATTAGTCACATGGTTACTTCTCTCCCAAGGGAGGCTGGGAAATGTAATTTTTCTCATGGGCACATTTCTGTGTAAAAAAAAATCAAGGTTCTTTTACTAAGAATAATAGAGGAAAGAATGAATATTTTTGTAGGCATCCAGTGGTCCATGTCACATTGTCTCCTACAAGTAAAATTCAAGAATTCAGCCCTCATTTCTTTGTGATTCTTCTGTATTCAACTCCACAGCCAGTCTCATCTCAGGCTGACTTCTGCCTGGTAGGTTGCAAAATGACTTTCACAGTTCCAGGCCTCACTCCTGCACAGTTACATGATTTAGAGGTAGAGAAAGTACCTGTGTCTCAGGATTCCTGCCAAAGTATCCGGCGATTTGCTCTAATTGGATCAGCTTAGGTCACATGCTCATACCTGAACCAATCACTGAGGCCCACTGGATGGAATGTGCTGTTGAGATTAGCCTATATATACCTCTCACCTCCTGGAGCTGAGAGCAAGTTGAGATGTTGGTTCCCCTATATCCACTCCACTCTGGAGAGTCTGGTATTGGGACTGAGAACCTGTGGGCTGACTGTGTGCATGCGTGTAGCTGGAAGCCATGCTTCATTCCTTACCCCAGCTGTCAGATCTGGTGGGCTTAGGCCCATTGCCAGTGAACTCTCACCTCCATCTCCACCAGAGAGGCCTCTCATCATCCCAGCCATTGTACAGCCCTGGGACAGTGATGATGATTCCCATCTTTAATGTTAATGGGATAAGCATTGATGGTAGTACCCTATTTTACCTGATGAGTAAAAACATGCCTGTAAATTGAGGAACTGGAAACCCCATTCTATTTTTCCAACTTCTAGCTTTTTCAGAGGTGCGTTAGTGTTATTTCTGATTGTGTGTCTGGTATTCATGGGTTCTCACACTTGACCTCCAGGTTTTGGTGGCTGAGAACTGTGGAGTTAGGCAGGTAGGAGTGAATCCTGGTTCCACTGTTTACCGGCTGGGTGACCTTGAACACATTATTTAGCCTCTCTACACCTCTGTCTTCTCCACTGTAATATATGTTATGGGTGGGTCCTGCTTATCTTCTGGGGGTTGGGAAAATTGAATAGAAGGTTTGTGTAAAACACATGGCACATTTTAAAGTCAGTAGATAGAGTGACAATGACAAAGACGAAAGTGTGCCGTGTCAAACATTTGCTGTCCACTCATTCACTCTCAGCCCTGAGAGCTGATAATTCCTCCTGTTCACTGATCTGTTTTCTCATTTCCTCATTGCTGACTATGCTGCAGCAAACGAAAGTAGAACTTTGAACAATGGGTCATAGAAACCAAACCACCTTCACGCTGCTCAGGTAAAGAGGGCATTTGTCCTAGGCATTCACCTGGGACAGCCAGGACTGGGAGGTCAGGTGGGCTCCAGGGATGGAGCCTGGCTTCATTGTAGCCCCTGAGCTTGCTTCTCCTTGGGCTGTTCTCACTTCTCACTTCATCCTTGCAGGGTGGGGAAGATGGCTTTCAGCTCTCCAGGCTTACCTCCTCCTGGCTAGCCCTACAAGGAGAGAGTGTCAGGGCAGGGGAGAGTGAAGTACAACAGTGTGGATCTTTCACTCCAGTGGTACTAGAAGTGGGGGATGGGAGAACTTTCTGGGCCCAGCACTAAGACAAACAAAGACCATCTGGTTCCTTTGGGACAGAAAACCTGACAGCTTAGAGTTTCTAGATGAGTGATAGAAAGGAATTTACACTTCATAGCCTGTCATCTCCAGCATAGGGTCCTCCTCAGGGCCCGCCTGGCTATAGTTTCATTCTAGGTGCATTTCTTGCCTGACCAGGAGCCTGATGCCAGCTGCTGGGTGCCTGGAGGTCCAGCCTCAGCTGCTGAGGACTGTTTCACACCTTTGTCATTGCTGTTACTTACCTTGGGGTTCTTGTTCATGCTTGTGGGCATGGGACTTTCTTGCTTCTCTCTTGCAGCCTGGCACAAGTTCCTTCCTGACCACACCTTCCTAGTCCTACTTGACCAATGGAATGACTGGTGCCTCCCTTGGGCCCTGCTATCACCACCCATGCTGTACTCTTGGAGTTTCCCTGTCTGCCCACCAGCTCAAGGGCAGGGTAGGCTTATTCTTCTCTGGGATCCCAGCTCCTAGACCAGGGCTGGGCCAGTGGAGATGCTGGGGAAAATCATGGTGGGTAGTGGTAAGATTAAGATGGCCATGGAGCCCATTGGGCCTTGGCTTGACAGCTCCTTTATACGTTAGTTTCAGGGTCACTGCATAAACTCACATGTAACCTGTTTGGCTTAGTCTGGCTACCTTCCAGACAGGTCTTTCTCTTATGAATTGTTCTTCAAACACCAGACTTTCTGCTGCTCCATTTGTGTCCCTGCTCAGCATTCCCATAGGCAGTGGGGCCTGGAGTCCTCTGTGAGGAATGTGGCTCCGTGGTCCAGGGCAGTGTTGCCAATGGGCTCATCTCAGCCAATTTTATCAGAAACCAGGTCTGCCTGACAGTGGAGCACAAGACCTCCCCTCTGCACTAGCCCCTAGGGACTGTTCCTCCCTGCCCCTCCAGACCATATGGTCACCATCCCTTTCTCAGTCTTATAACTGGCCCTTTGCTTGCTGAGTCTTCTACTAGGGACTCCCCAGTTAGGGTGGGGTTTCTGGAATGTGGGTACCAGGAGCTTTGCCTCCTGTGTCCTGATCCTGCCTAATGCTGTCCTTGGCACATTGTTTGGTCAGGGGAGACGTTGAGCAGTGGTTCTCAAACATTTTGATCTTTGTGAAAGAGGACTTCAGCTATCTCCATTTTGACCTCAGTCTCTATACTTTCTAATTGATTAAGTTCTTCTTTGCAGCTTATATTTCAAGTCAGGCAAAAGACCTGGGGGACAAAGCAATCCCTGCTGGGAACATTAACTACCCCAAGTCAAAGATCCACCTGAGCTTGACTGCTCACTTGCATGTAAGTACTGACCTTTGTCCCATGTTTTCCTTATATAAACCTGGAAATATTTTGGGCACTTTGGAGACAGTCTTTGGGACACTAGTCTGCTGGCTTCCTGGTGTTGGCCTCACTGAAATAAATTCCTCTCTTGTTTCACCTCTGCTCATTTCTCTGTCTTTGGATTTTGTCAGCAGCGAGTGGCTAAGCCTGGCCTGTTTGGGGACCCAGAAGCCCCAGTTACATCAGGACCCCTTTGTGTCCTTAAAAATTATCCAGCACCCCAAAGAGCACCTGCTTCTGTGTGGTGTGCTGTGCTGGAGCTCTCTCTCCCCAAAGGGCTTTATTGCTTGGATACCTGGTTGTTTAACATTTACCAGTGCACCATGGTTATACCTGTCTATGTTCTATTGCACCATGTAAAATTGAGAACCTTGTAAAACAAGAGTACACCGTATACTTCATCAACTATGAGAGTGAGGATGTATTACGCATCACCAGCCTTTGGATAACGCCTGGATATATTCATGACAGAATGAAAGTAAAAAAAGGCAAATGATGTCTTGACATTATTATGAAAATAATTTTGACCTTTCAGACACCCTGGGAGGGTCCTGAGGCCAGGAGTCCCCAAGCCACATCACAAATTTTGTAATACCATCAGTAGCTGTCTCTTTTATGGACTGAACATTTGTGTCTGCCTAAATTCTTATGTTGAAATCCTAATCAGGGTGATGGCATTAGGAGTTGGGGCCTTTGGGAGGTGGTCAGGTTGTGAGGGTGGAGCCCTCATGAATGCAATTAGCCTGGGAGATGATCTTACTCACTCTTCCTGGCCACATGAGGACATAGTGAGGAGACAGCCATCAGGGAATCAGGAGGAGGCCTCTCACCAGGCATGGGATCTGTGGGCCCCTTGATCTTGGATGTCCAGCTTCCAGAACTGGGAGAAATGCGGGTTTGTTGTCTAAGCCACTGTCTGTAGTATTGGGTCATAGCAGCCTGAGCCGAGGGACACAGACCCTACGTGCATACGCTTTACAGCAGCTGTGTAACAGGAGATGAGGATCACAGTGGCTGCTCTAACCCTTCCAGGCAAGTGGAAAAGAAAATTACTGGAGCCTGATTAGGGGAGTGTCCTGGGAGGGAAAGAGGGTTCTCCATGGACTTTAGATGGCCATGCAGGTGCAGCATCTGGGCTTCCTAGGGGTTGGCTAAATGGCTTCCTAAGCAGGGAGAGAATTAAAGCAGGACTGACACCCGGACTGCCTGCCTGGAGTGGCCAAGGGCCCAAGAGCCTGTGACTTGGCATGCCCACAGGATATGGCTGGACTCAAGCCCTGTAGACCCCCCGCAGGAAAGCTGGGCTCTGGATGGGATACTAATGGAGCAGTGGGGCCAGGCACTGATGCCTGGATGGCAGGGCCAGGGCCACTGGGACCACTCCCCTGAAGAGCTCCCACACGCTCAGGAAGGAACCTGTCTGGGCACTTCCTCCAAAGGGGGGCCATGTTTGGCCAGGGAGGGCCTTTCCCTCAGCCCTAATCCTCAGGCCACACTTGTGAGGGGAGCACGGGTAGTAGACTGCATGTTATCGAGACTAGATGCAAGGATGCTTTTCTTCGGGGTTGGAGTTTTTAATACTTGGACAAATCCAAAGAGAGATTTGACACACATGGCTGAGAGTAGTGATTGGAGGAAAAATAAAAACCATTTTGTATTCGCACCACTGACTTCAGACTCAGAGGCAAGCTCAATGGTCCAGTTTTCCCTCCCCACTGCCCAGGCAAGGGTGAAACATGCAGGGAGGTCTCTAGTACACAGTGAGGTGCCAGAGAGATGGCTGGTGTCCAGTCAGCTGTCCCCTATCTGCTGTGTCCTGACTGCTGGGTCCTATCTTCTGTCTTGTCTGCCATGTTATGTCTGCCGTGTCCTACCTCTGTTTCCCTTGTCTGCTGTGTCCCGTATGCTGTCCCCTGTCTGCTGTGTCCTGTCTGCTGTCTCCCCCATCTGCCATGTCCTATCTGCTGTGCCCTGTCTGCTGTCCCTTGTCTGCTGTGTCCTGTTTGCTGTCCCCTGTCTGCTGTGTCCTGTCTGCTATTTCCTATCTGCTGTCTCCCCTGTCTGCTGTGTCCCGTCTGCTGTGTCCCATCTGCTGTGTCCCATCTGCTGTGTCCTGTCTGCCGTGTCCTATCTGCTGTCTCCCCTCTCTGCTGTGTCCTGTCTGCTGTCTCCTGTCTGCCATGTCCGGTCTGCTGTGTCCTATCTGCCGTGTCTTGTCTGCTGTCTCCCCTGTCTGCCATGTCCTGTCTGCTGTCCCCCATCTGCTATGTCCTGTCTGCTGTCCCCTGTCTGCCATGTCCTGTCTGCTGTCTCCTGTCTTCCATGTCCTGTCTGCTGTGTCCTGTCTGCTGTCCC
>NW_024412395.1:2447007-2517165 GCF_014898765.1 Herpailurus yagouaroundi | reverse complement strand
GTGTCCTGTCTGCTGTCCCCTGTCTGCTGTCCTTGTCTGCCATGTCCTGTCTGCTGTCCCCCGTCTGCTGTGTCCTGTGTGCTGTCCTTGTCTGCCATGTCCTGTCTGCTGTCCCCTATCTGCTGTGTCCTGTCTGATGTCTCCTGTCTTCCACATCCTGTCTGCTGTGTCTTGTTGTCCTGTCCTGCTGTGTACTGTCTGCCATGTCCTGTCTGTTGTGTCCTGTTTGCTGTCCCTTGACTGCTCTGTTTACCGTGTCTTACTTGCCATCCCTTGTCTACTTTTGGGAGGGAGACACCTGCCTGTCAGAGGTAGTCTAGACTGATCTAATGGAATACAATTTATCTTATAGGTTCCTCCTTGCCCTCAATGCCAGACTCATTGCTGGGGGGGGTTCATCAGAGACATGTGTCTCTAGGTGGATGAGCATTCTTTTCCCATCAGCTTCTGACTTCCTTCTCAGGGCCAGTGTCAGGGAGGGCCTTCTGTGTGAGCTGAATTCAGAGAGAAGCCCTTATGGAAAAGCAGGGGTTTGCCACATGTCAGGAGCTGGGGGCCTGACTGGGGTTCCCTCCGGGTCCCCTTGCATCTGCTTCTTGGGTCAGGGGCTGAGCTGGGTGGGGATCCCTCCTGAAGATCATACTCTGGGGTGGGGTCACTGAAAGCTGTGTGATCAGGGGTGACAGGGGTCAGCATTCTTCCTTGGAGCTGGCCTGCCGGGCACACAGACAGCTTTGGGGGTGTGCAGAGGAAACCTTCGGACTAGACTGGAGTTGGGGCAAGAGTTCCAGCTCATCTGTGGGAGGGGAGCGCCTCTCTTGCTTTCCCAGCCCTGCTCCCTGAATCCCAGGAGGCCTGGAGAAGCAGGCAGAGGCTGAGACAGGGGTACATTTTTGGAATTCCAAGCATGTCTGCTTCCTTTCCAGGCCAGGCTCTAGAAGCCAGGCCTAGAATCCAGGAGCCGGTTAGTCCCACCCCAAAGGTCTGGGAGCGGGGTCTTCTCAAAATGTTGCCAGATGAAACCCCTCCTCCCTGCCAGGCCTTCCCAATCCCCCACTAGCCTCTGCTAAGGGGTGGAGGGTGGAGTGGGGGGGGGGGTGGGGCATCCCCCAGCCTCGTCCAGACTCTGGTGGGGGACTTAGCCCCCAGGACACATGGTGTTAGAAAAGGCCACAGAAAATGACATCACTTAATTTACAGATCAAAATATCGTAGGGAGTTCTTTTAAAAGAGGTTTACATGGGACATTGTGTAACCACTGAAATGTTAAACATTTTTAAAAGGCTCAATTTTATTTTGTTCTTAACTTTTGGCTATAACTCCAAGCAAAGACGTAAGTATGTGTGTGTGATGTTACTGACAAAGCTGGACATTTGGCTCTTGTGACATGACCATAGGAAGTGTCTCTTTTGAAAAGAAAAGTCTGTCAACTTGTCAGTTTCCCTGTACACCCTGCTGGCCTCGGGGCCTGGGTGGTGGCCTGGTGCTCCCTTTCATCTGGTCACCCGCCCCCTGCTGACCCCTCTTTACGAGGGTTCGGGGTGTTAAGGCAGCAGCTTTCCACGTTCCTTGGCTTTACCACATCCTTCATTTCTCTTGCAAGATTTGGCATTTCTGTCTGCAAAACGTCTGTCAGGTGTGTGTGTCGATGTCTGTTGTCAGGTGTGTGCATCACTGGGCGAGGCAGCAGGGGAGACTGGAGTTAAGACACCATGTACATCTGCATGTGGTCCTAAGAGGTCCTTTGTGAGAGGGCTTTCTTACACCGTGACCTTGGCTTTCCCACCCCCACCTATGGGGAAGCGGGTGCTGGAGATCTGGATGAAGAAGGCCTGGGACCTGCCGCTCCTGCAGATGCCATGATCTCCACCCTCTCTGCCTGGCCAGACTGGTGCCGAGGCTGGAAAGTCCTTCTTCAGCACCCCCTCTCCCCCCTCTCTCCAGGCCAGCCAGAGAGGCCCAGTCCCCTCTTGAATGTGACTGCTCTCCACAGCAGCTGTCCCTAGGCAGCACCCTTGGTGTGCGAACCTGACGTCCCCCACCAGCCTGCGGGCCTGGCGATGGCTGTCTGCAGCTGAAATTGAGCTTGCATTTTGAGTCAGGTCCTGCCCACTCCAGCTGGGGTGTGGGTCCTCAGGGGAGCTGCTACGAGGGGCAGGCCTGCCTGCTGGGGCCCTCTCTTGGACTTCAGACTGCTGCATGAGTGGCCCTGCCCTGCCACAGCCCTGCATTTCGAGGGCTCCCAGACCACGGATGACATCTCATGCCCTCCTCCCGTGGAGTCTCCTGCCTTTGCTGGACCCACAGCTTGGCCACTCCTTCCTGGCCAGCTTCATGAGTTCTTCCTGCCAGTCTTGCTGGGAGTCCCTCAGGTTCACCCCTCCACTGTGAGGGGGGCTTTGGCAATGCAATCTGCTATCTATTACTTAGTAATAAGCCACCCCAAGAATTAGTAGTTTAAAAATAACAATTTGGGGCATTTGGGTGGCTTGGCTGGTTAAATGTCTGACCTTGGCTTGGGTTGTGATCTCATGGTTTGTGAGTTCAAGCCCTGCATCGGGCTCTCTGTACTTTGGATTCTTTGTCTCTCTCTCTCTCTCTCTTTCTGCCCCTCCCTTGCTTTTGTGCACTCTGTCTGTCTCAAAAGTAAATAAACATAAAAAATAACAATAATTTGTCTCCTTTGTGAATCTTCAATTTTGGCTGCTTCTGGCATCAGTGGAGGGGTCCCTTCCAAGACGGTGCACTTGCATGGCATGCTGGTGCTGGCTGTCAGCTGGGATCTTGGCTGGGGCTGGGAGCTTGGGGTCTTGGTTCTCTCTGGGCTGCTTGGGTTTCTTCAGAGCAAGGCAGCTATGTTCCAAAAGTGAGTATCTCTAGAAAACAAGGTAGAAGCCTGAAAGGTTATATCGCATCACTTCTGCCATGTAATAGGGATTGAAATAGTCACCAAGTCTCACCAAGATTCAAGAAGAGGGGCCATGGGCTCCATCTCTTGATGGGTGAGTGGCACGGTTCTAGAAGAGCATGGGGGTGGGAGATGCTATCACAGCCAGTTTTGGGAAAAAGATCTACTCCAGGAATGAAGATGATAAGTGGCCTCTGAGGTGGCCCCAAGAATCCTCTCCTCCTAGGATTTGTGTCCTTGGGCAATCCTCTCCTCTTGAGTGTGGGCAGGACATGTGGACTCACTTCTCATGAGCAGAATATGGTGGAAGTGATAGGATGTCACTTCTGAGGTTAGATTACAAAAAGGCTATGGTTTCTGTCTTGGGTGCTTTTTGTTGCTATTTATAGGATCACACATTATGGGGGACACCAGCTGTCATAAAACAGCCCCATGGAGAGCCCATGTGACAAGGGTCCAGGGCCTGTCAAAACCATGTGAGAGAGCTCAATGGCAGAGTTCTCCAGTCAAGCCTTCAGAAGAGACTGCAGCCCTGGCTGACAGCTTGACCTCAGTCTCATGAGAGACACCTCCCTGGAGGTCCCCAGCTTAGCCAAATCTAGATCCTGGTCTCCAGAAACTGTGGGATAATGAATGTGTTATTCTCGGGGCACCTGGGTGGCTCAGTTGGTTGAGCATCCAACTTCGGCTTAGGTCATGATCTCACAGCTTGTGAGTTCAAGCCCTGGGTTGGGCTCTGTGCTGACAGCTCAGGGCCTGGAGCCAGCTTCCAATTCTGTGTCTCCCTCTCTCTCTGCCCCTAACCCACTCACATTCTGTCTCCATCTCTCTCAAAAATAAATATTAAAAAAAACTTAAAAAAATGAATGTGTT
Organism: Herpailurus yagouaroundi; assembly: GCF_014898765.1. NCBI lineage: Eukaryota > Metazoa > Chordata > Mammalia > Carnivora > Felidae > Herpailurus > Herpailurus yagouaroundi. The sequence continues at coordinate 2,513,384 of NW_024412395.1, read as the reverse complement.
GTTCTTAGGGTAATCTGTTACATAGCAGCAGATAATACAAACAGTTTTGCCATAAAGAGTAGCTTGAACCCATGGTGCACTCCTGTGTCCTTTTAACCCAGAGAAGATAGGGCCATTTCCTCTCCTGATGTCCTGCTTTTGCTGGCCTTTAAGACTACAAATATAGTTTTTTTTTTTCAACGTTTATTTATTTTTGGGACAGAGAGAGACAGAGCATGAACGGGGGAGGGGCAGAGAGAGAGGGAGACACAGAATCGGAAACAGGCTCCAGGCTCCGAGCCATCAGCCCAGAGCCCGACGCGGGGCTCGAACTCACGGACCGCGAGATCGTGACCTGGCTGAAGTCGGACGCTTAACCGACTGCGCCACCCAGGTGCCCCAATAGTTATTTTTTTTTAAAGTTTACTTATTCATTTTGAGATAGAGAAACAAAGGGGGAGGGGCATAGAGAAAGGGAGAGAGAGAGAATCCCAAGTAGGTTCCACACTGTCAATGAAGAGCCTGACTTAGGGCTTGAACCCCCGAACTGTAAGATCATGACCTGAGCCAAAATCAAGAGTCAGACACGTGACTGAGCCACCCAGGGGCCCCTATGGCTCCAAATACACATGGGTCATACTGACAGCTGCTAAAAATGGTTTGAATGAAGGGTGAAGGAAGGAAGAAAAAAAGTGGTTTGGTGAAAAGTTTCCCGTATCAGGAAGGAGGTATTTTTGCCAAGCTCTCTGCTCTCCAGTGACTGCCTAGTTCATTCATGCGATCCACACAGCATCTGCTGGGTGCAGGCATGCAGTGGTGAGGCAGATGGCCAAGCGTCCCTCATGGGACAGGCCACAGTTGTAGGAGGGAGGGCTTAGGGAAAGGCCACAGAAACGAGATGTGTGGGTGGGTCTGCAGAGGCACAGGTGTGTGGAAAGGTAGGGTTTGGGGGGGGGGGGCCAGGCCTGGAGGTGGGTAAAGATACCTGGCTGGGGCAGGTGGCTGAGGCTTTTCCTCAGAGCTGCCTTTCCTCAGCAGGGGAGAAGCTGGAGGAGGCAGAAGGTGCACCTGCTAGCCTGCAGTGGAGGTGATGACTTAGGAGAATTTAGGCAACCAGGTCTGGGCTGCACATCAGAGGCTGTCACGGGTGAGCAAGGATGTAGTAAGCGCCAGGACCCCAGCTCCTCTCCAGGGTGTGGACAATGCTCTCGGCACTGGGGGGGGGGGGGAGCGGGGGTCTCTGAGGGGAGGGCCTATCTGGGAACCCCTCTGCTGTAAGGGGAGGCCCTGACTCTCCAGTGCCAGCCCCTCCCCAGCCTCTGTAACTCTTACTCTCCCATGCAGCTTGTCACCCCGACACCCATGTGGGACTTGGACTGGCTGGGCTGTTCCAGATGCTGTTTGTAGATGCTTCCCCCACTCCCTAGAGTGCTCCTTCCCCACTCATCCCTGTGACCTGTTCAGGTGTCTCCTCCCTTCCTCCCTGGCCTGCCAGTGTCTCCACCTTCCCACCCATTCCCCTCCCCGAGTTTACCTCCCACACTGGTAGGCCTCCTCCCAGACCCCTGGTGCTCACACCCTGGAGCCTATGTCCTGATGTCCCAGCTCTGCTGCACAGACCCCCGGACGCAGAGATTACCACTGACTGGTTTACACAAACACAGAATGTTCTGGAAACGGAAGCTAGCCGGGACTCAGACAGGCCTCTGGGTGTCCTGACTCCCACCCCACCCTGCCTGCAGTTCATGCTCCTCTCTGCCCTTGGCACCTTTACTTTACTTCTCCCTTTTGTAGTTTGGACCTTGACCTAATGTCCCAAAAGTTCTGTATCTGAGTCTGACAGAATCTGAATCATCCCTATTCTGCTGACAGAGACTCCAAATTTCGTCAGTCACTGAAGTCCACATGCCTGAGACCCCCCGAAGGGACATTAATTAATATTTGTAAAGATTCCAGGAGCCCCTTGTCGAAAGGTGCTACATGTAGAAGATATTCCTTTAAAAACTGATTATAGATCCCCTCCTGAGACCCTGTAATTAGGCAACTGTTGCTGTACTTGAGTAGCTGCAACTTTAATATCCAAGTAGATGGTGATTAAGTCGGGCCTCCTGGAATTGGACGGGCCTTGCTTTGCAGTTGGGGAGAGAATTCCACCCACAGCAACTCATTACAGGAATGTGCTTGGATTCCAGGAACTTTGCCAATTATTTTTTTCTATAATTCAAATATGGTTTTAATCTCCTTCCTTGCAATTTCCTTTTAGGTGAATGGAAATGTCTTCTCGTCTCTTTACACTTCTCTGGTATTTAATTGATCAAACATCCTGTAGTGAAAGCCACATGTGGGGGTTTCAGTTTGAACAGTCTTGATTCAGCCCCTGTCCCAGAAGCAGACTCAGAGAAGATATGCGTGGGGAAGCCCAACGGCAGGGTGGGTGGTGGGGTGAGGGGAACCAGAGCCGGGGTATCTAAGCCGGGGCTGGCAACACCTGGCCTGATGCCCCCAGTCACATCCTTCTTTCTGGGCACACTTGGACTGCATTTTCCAGCCTGCCTTGCTGGAAAGCTAGATTATGTGACTATGTTATAGCTGATGGGTGTGAGCTGAAATGAGGGGCGTGCCAACCTTCAGGCCTGGCAGAACCACAACCTATAGGGCTCTTCCCATTGTCACTTACTGACCAGCACAATGTAGAGGGTCCAGGGGAAGACCCCAAAGACCCTTGAAGACAGTGCCCCTGCTACATGGCAGGAGATGGCCAGCAGAGACACAGACCAGACCATCTGCACTGGGTTTTGCATCAGTAAGAAATAAGCTTTCCTTGTGTCAAGCCAGATTTTTTGGTTGTTAGCATGGCCAGCATTGATAGCCCTAACATATGGAGACTCAGTTTTCTCACCTGTAAAATTGGTGAGAATGGCGTTTTCCCCAGACCACTCACAGGGGTGTTGAAAAGGCAGACAACAGAAGTAAAAATACTTTGAAATGGGGAAATGTCCTCGAAAGAGGGGCTGTATGGAGCCCTCAGAATTCACAGGTAACACTTACATGCCGTGCTTTATTTTCAAAATGGTGCCTCCTGTGTGGGTCGTAGGCTGGCCACTCAGAGACCTGGGGCCTGAGGTGGGGGTGGGCGGAAAGCATAAAGTCAGGGCAGCTGAAGCCGCAGGATGTGTGGATTCTGCAGTGAGTCATGTGTCCCGCGGTGGTGGAAGGCCTGGGCCCTTGCTCTCCCAGGTGCTGTCCTGCCTCTTGAAGTTCTGGCCATCCCAGCAACTGTGGCCTCAGCTGCTCGGGAAGGCTTGTGACAGGTACTCCTGCAGCGGGCAGCTCAGGGGCACAGGCCCTGGTGAGGGGAGAGCCCAGCCCCGAAGCTTACAGCCTCAGCCCTAACTTGCCAGCTGTATGATGGCCTTGTTGAGGAAAACTTGGCAAGATCCTGGCACCCCAGCTCATCTTGCTTCCCTCCCTGTGCTCCTGCCTGGTCCATGGCTCAGCCCCCTTCCTTGGCCAGGCACCCAGATTCTCTGTAAAAGACCCTGCCCTGTCTGTTGAGGTGGCTGTCATCTCCCCTAATCCTCACTGCCTCCCTTCTTTGTGCCTGTTGGGTCTCTGCCACATTTCCTTCTCTGGGCCCCTGAGTAGCACAGGCTGTTGATCAAGGTGCAGGGAGGCCAGAGCCCGTGGCTGTTGCCTCCTGCTGCTCCCTGCACCATCCCTGTGCACTGCCCACTGGGCTCTGGAAATGGTTCATTCTTGCTTCTCAGATGGCCTACGTGGCCTTGGCCTCCTGGAGCCCCAGTTTCCTCACTTCTTGGGTTACTGATACCCTTTTGTGGGGATCACACAAGCATTCAATGAGGCTACGTGAGGAAAGTGCCTGGTACAAGAGCAAAACGACAAGAATAACAACACTTTATTTCGTGGAGTGCCTACCAGTGCTGGTACTGCTGTATGTACATACTTTACTCCTCTCACATCCTTGGGAACAGGGCTCACCACCTCCAGCCCCATTTCTCAGATAGGGCATAAACCTCTGAGAGGTGTGGTGGTGAGGGCCATGGGCACACAGGGGCAGTCACAGAGCCAGAATTCAGCATTCTGACTATAGCGGTTGGTGACTCTTGTTGGGTTAAGGAGTGAGTGCCAGTCACAGTGCTCTATGCCCAGTGGCTGATGCATCAAGGACACACAGAGGACTGGGGCCCCCACCGATGCCACTGATCTGCTCTGTCACCCTGAGGAAAGAGAAGGGTGCCCTCGGGATTCTGGGCTGTTCCCAAAGGCTGGATGTGGGTGGTGGGAGATGGGCCTGGCTTCAGAAGCCTGTGAGGAGGCTGTGAGGGTGCAGAGGCAAGATGGACACCATCCAGAAGCTTCTTACCTCCCTCTAGGTTCTCAGTGGCTGTTGAAGGTGTGTGTCCTGCCCAGGAAGGTCATGGGCAAGAGGAAGTACAGGGCAGGGGTGGATCTTCCCTCAGGTCCCACAGAAGAGACCACTCACTTTTAGGGAGGTCAGAATCATTAGTAGGCGCAGAGACCTATGGATACAGGGAGTCCATTTCCAGAGTTCTGATTGCCCAGAACCAGTGTCAAAATGCTGTGTTTGTCTACTTAGGTCATCATAACTAAATGACAGAGACTGGGTGTCTTAAACAGCAGACATTTATTTTCTCACAGTTCTAGAGGCTGGAAGTCCCAGATCAGGGCACCAGTGTGGTGAGGTTCTGGTGAGGAGTCTTCCTGGTTTACAGATGGTTGACTTCTCACTGTGTCTTCACATAGTGGGGGAGGGGAAAATAGAGAGAGACAGAGAGGAGGGAGGGAACAAGGAGAGGAGAAAGAGAATAAAGAGGGAGGAGAAACACAAGGGGACAGAGAAGGTTCTTTGGCATCTCTTCTTATCAGATTAGATCCCCACCCTATGACTTCATTTAACCTTAATTAAATTCTTTTTTAAGTTTATTTACTTTTGAGAGAGAGAGAGATAGGGTGTGAGCTAGGGAAGAGGCAGAGAGAGGGAGACACAGAATCCAAAGCAGGCTCTAGGCTCTAGGCTCTAGGCTCTAGGCTCTGAGCTGTCAGCACAGAGCCTGATGCGGGGCTTGAGCTCACAAACCATGAGATCATGACCTGAGCCGAAGTCAGACGCTCAACCAACTGAGCCACCCAGGCACCTCTAACCTTAATTAAATGGCTCTATGCTTAAATACAGTCACCCTGGGGGTTAGGACTTCATCATACAAATTTGGGGGACATATATTTCAGTCAGTAGCAAATAGTGACATTTTCATCAAAATAGAAATATGAAAACTTTATGAGTAATTTCTGGGCATGTTGATGGTCCCATGCCTGCCATCACCACATTGGGGTCAAGAAACGTGGGTTCTAATTCTGGCTCCACCTTAGACAACTATCTGTAACTGCCTACAACCTAGGCCCCTTCTGTGTCTGTGGCAGGCATCACAAATCCATCACAGAGCACTGTCATTTCGAGCTGACAGGCAGCCTCAGAATCCTTCTCAACACACTGTTCTAGGCAGCTCTGATCAACCAACCACAGGTGGCCTGTGACTTAAACCTGACCTATTTTTCTTGTGTTAAATGAAGTATGAGTTTGCTCAGGGCAGGGCAGGGTCTTCCCTTCCTTGTGCCCTGCAGGCCCAGCCCGTGCCTGGTGTGGGGCAGGCCCTGCAGAGGGTCTGGTGAATGACAAGGTGGGGCTGGCTGCTCAGCTTTCTCATCTTTCACGTGGTGGGGATAGTGTCTGTCCTGGCCCTCCAGATTGTGGGTAGAATCTCAGGTGGCAATGAGGGAGCAAGCGTTCACCATAGCGGCTGCTTCAAGCACAGGGACTCACGGGACTCCACATCTGCCATATCTGAATGCAAACTGTCCATATTAACAGTAGTAACCGTGATTGCATGGGGCACCGGCCATGAGACAGATCCTGCCTGGGCCCTTTCCTCACTACTCCTCCATACAAGGGGTGGGGGAGTGCTATTGTGGTCCCTATTTACAGATTGGGAAACTGAGGCACAGATTGCTGAAGCTACCTGCAAAGGTCCTGAGGGGAGGTAGGAGAAAAAGCAAAGATGTAAGGGGAGCCCAGACTTTTCCAACCAAAATGGCACAGTTGTTGGTCTGTCACCTAGGCCAGAGCATGAGGGCCAGGCCCAGACCGGCTGGAGCTTGGCAGGGGTGGAGGGGGAAGAGAGGAAGAGGGCACAGAACTTCTGCTGGGGTGTTAGATGCGGGCAACCAGCCCAGGCTGAGTTTCTGGGCTGTGATTGGAATTCTGCTGGGGTCTCTCTAGGGGAGGTTTGTGCCTGCTCTCAGCGCAGCATTGTTCCTGTGACGAGAAGGGCTTTTTATGTGGCTTCCCTGGGAAATCAGACATGACCAGACTCCCCGCTGCGTGTCCGCGTTCGCTGCAGGCTGGTGGGAGATGCCTTTGTGGTTCCTAGCACTTGAGAACAAGTTGCTTAAAAACCAAACCAAACAAAACAGAATAGAGCAGAGCAGAGCAGAGCAGAGCAAAGCAAAACAAAGCTCATTGTTTTCTTTTATTCCTTCATTTAAAAAGCAGAGGTTTTGCAGAGACTTTGGACACATGGAGACAAGAATAAGAAGTCAGGGAAGCCATAGTAAGCCCACCAGCCCGAGCTACCTGCAGGGAAGCATCCTCTACTCCGACAGGGTGAGTTCCCCTGAGCCAGCCTTTCTGACCCATCCAGTAGGGATGGCTGGAGCTGACCGTGGGAAAAGGCTGCTGGCGGGGGGCCTGGGTGGGGTTGCATTGTCTTGTGTCCCTCCCACCCCGTAAATCCTTCTCAGTCGGAGCCTGGAGTGTCCTGTGGGAAATTGATGGGGACTCTGGGCCTGTCAGCTGGTCCTGCCCTGGGATACTTGTGATTTAAGTCCCTCAACAGTCTGGGGGAGTCTCTGAAAGTATCCCTTGCAAAAGGGAGGAGGAATGTGGAGGATTTGGGGTCACCCCAAGGCACCATGTGAGGTCAGGGGTGGCAGTGACCAGAGGTGGGAGGCATCTCTGAATAATGAAACATTTCTCTTCTGACAGCCACCCGGTTGAGAAGGTCACGGGGCCACAGAAGGGCTCCCCATAAACATCTGAGAGGGATGAGCACCATCTTAGTGCGCCACACCTCGCCCTGGCCTCCTGGCCCCCTGGCCTCCTGTCTGCGCTGTACAGCATTGGAAGAATTTCCCAGAATTTCAAGGAATGAAAATGTGAACATTGGAAATGGCCTGGCTTTTTATCTCTGCCTGGGGAGAGATGTGAGTAAATGGGCTTATGCTAGAGAAGTGGCTGGTGTCTGGAGACTTCTTTCTAGGGAGAGCAGAAATGGGGAGACTGGCACTTCCTAGCCCTGTGGGTTTCCACTAGCTACTTGTCTCTCTGAGCCTCAGTTGTCTCATCCGTAAAATGGGAGTGAGTACCGTGCAGCCTTCGTATGGGAGCCCATCAGAGGCCTGCAGCGACAGGAGTTGCTGTATTATCTATGCCTGTGTCTCATGTGCAGACACGGGATCTCAAATCATCCCACTAGCCCTTCTGAGAGACAGGAATTCTTAGTCCCTCCAGAAGGATGAGGAAAACTGGTTGTGGGGAGGTTGAACAGCCTGCCAGAAGTCCCAAGGGCAGGATGGAACACAAGTCCAGTTACCGAAGGCCCCTCTGGCCTCCTCACGATTTAGTTTTACTTCTCTGCCTTCATGTTCCAGATTGTGCTGGCCTGTGCATGGGGCAGCAGCTGTCCTCGGTGGGCTGGCTGCCTAGATGGCCCTCCGGTGACCCTGGCTTCAGGCTGACCCTGCAAAATGATGAACACCTCTGTCCCTGCTCAGCTGCTCCCAGCTGCCAGGTCCCACCCCCCTGCGCCTCTCCCAGGACAGACCACTGGGTCCTGTCATCGGGTGGCTGCCCTCCATCAAGCTCACTGTCCTCCTCTCTCCCCCTCTCTATCCCTTCCCTGACCCGACCTTCCTCAGAGAGCAGCTGTCTTGACAGATGGGTGGGCAGGCTGCCCCTTGGGGCATGTTTTTCTTCCCTACCCCAGAGCCTTTCATCCCAGAAGTGACATGGCTCCAGGGCCTGAGTTGTAAGGAAGTAGCCTGTCCACAGATCATAGCTCCTGGAACATTCCCTAGTGGTGGCAGTCTCCACCCTAGGTCCAGGGCCCAGGCACAGTGGCATAGTGTGGGTGTCCTCCACAGTGGCTGCGGTCACTTTGGGGACGGGACCAGCTGATGGTGCTGATGTTGGACAGCTCCCCCAGAATCTGGTGTGCCATGGGCCGCAGACAAGCTCTCAGCCTGGTGGATGGGAGATCCGGACACTTCCCACCCTGCCCTGCTGAGCTTCCTCTTCCGGTGGCTGCCCATCCAGGTGAAGAGTGCAGGGAGAGGAGTGATTCTCTTTCCATCGGCTCTGAGAACTTTACAAAATTATCTTTTAAGGTGACATATTTGGGGACGCCTGGGTGGCTCAGTCAGTTAAACGTCCAACTTCAGTTCAGGTCATGATCTCACAGTTCATGAGTTCGAGCCCTGCATCAGACTCTGTGCTGACAGCTCAGCGCCTGGATCCTGCTTTGGATTCTGTCTCTCTTTCTCTCTGCCCCTCCCCCGCTGGTACTCTGTCTCTCTCTCAAAATAAATAAATAAATAAATAAATAAACGTTAAAAATTTTTTTCTAAGTGAAATATTTGGTGCACGTAAAGGAATATATCAGGCATGACCATGACATAAACAGGAACATCTACACTGAACCAATTGCTATTGCCTGATTGTCATCTGCGTAGGGAGAAGCAGCTGGTGGAGAATGTGGGTGTTGGTCCATCAGATATGGCTTTGAACCTTATCTCTACCACTTACCACCTGTTAACCCTTGGAAAGGTCACAGATGCCCAGACCGGTGTGCCCAGCCGAAAAGTGGGTAGACAAAGAGTTCAGGGTGTCGTGGAGAACTGTGTCCTGAGACCCCTGCAGAACTTTTCCTTTATTTCCCCCTCCTGCACCAGGACTGGTGGTTGGTTCTCTGTTGAGGGCTGTCTTGCGCCCCGGCTCCTGCATGTCAGGCTCCGGACCTTCGGATGCTCTGTGAGTGAACACCCATGGGGCATCAGGTGTGGGGGCTGGGGACTGCTGTGAGATTTGTCCCCCAAGTATCCATGCTGCCCTGCCCCATGGTCCTCAGCCCGGCCCTGGTGGTGTCCCTGTGTCAGGGCACCTCAGATGCCTGCTGCAGCAGGAAGGGCCATGTTGAATCTCCAGGGGATCCTGGTGTGCTGGGCAGCTGTCACTCACCCAGGGGGCACTGGAGGACTGCACTGGGGTCATGCATTCTGCATTCTGAGGCCGGTCACCTCTGTGGGTGCTTGCTCTGCATCATGTTCACAGATGTCCCAGGCACAGGAACTGCGGGAAGCTCCGCCTTTGCCCGTCTTTGCAGACACTGCTCCTGGGCCCACGTGCCTTTCTGCTGAGTGCCACCGTCCTTCTGAGCCCGCTGGCTCTGCCGCCTTCTCACCATGTTCCGCCCCCTCCCAGCCATCGCTCTGCTCCTCAGGGGCTTGGAGCGTCTTGCCTTGGCTATAAATCACACACATCTAGCAATTTTGTGAAAATTTATGAACTCCTCTTTTGGCTGTGAACACACAACTTCTTTTTTCCTCTCTTTGAGCTGTGAGACTGGCAGCCTTCGTTAATTCCCGGGATGATGTCGGCAGAACCTGTTGAGATCATTGAAAACCCAAACATGTAGATAAAAAATGGGGGAACTGCCACCAAGGCGTGTCTGTGGCAGTTCTTTGGGGTATAGTGTGTGGGGAGATGGGGGTAAAGTGACTCTGGGGAGGCATGTGTTGTGCAGGCCGCAGTGGGGCGCCAGGCATAGCCAGCCAGGGTCTTCACAGCTGTCCTGTGGCTGAGAGCAGGGCTGGGGGGTGCAGAGCGTGGGGCTTAGACCCCGCAGATCCAGCCTGGAACCACCCGCCACTCTCCCGGAGACTATGTGTTCTTACTGGAGGCTCCTCCCCTCTTTGTGCTTCCTTCCCTTGCTTGTGTGGTATCCACACCTATGGTTGCCCTGAGCTTACGTGAGAGAAACGATGGCCACAGGCAGGACACTGGCTGGGGTTGCTATTTGAATGTATTTCTTTGGTCCTTGGGTGGCAAGGTTGGGAGGGCCAGGGCAGGAAGAATCGCTTGTGCATGGGGGCCTCCTTGAGGATCTGGTAATGATGCCGAGACCAGGGGCCCGGGAGGACGCCTCCCTCTTCGCCCTACCTGAATCACTCACCCCCACCATGTCCTTTTGGTTGTGTGGTCCTCTTTGGCTGCACTCCCTGCGTTGTCACTTGAGTTGTGCAATTCTTCCATTCCCACCTTGAGTTGCGCAAGAGGGGCCTCTGGGTGGACAAGGCAGGTGGCGGTTTTTCTGCTCACTATCGTCTCCCCAAGTGCTCGCCAGGGTGCCTGCACACAGCAATTGCTCTGTAAACATTTACTGTCCTGGTGTCAGAGGGCTTACCTGAGCCCATCCCCTTCAATGACACCCATGGAGGGCTCACCAAGTCTGCAGAGCCCCTCCTGAGCCCGTCTGTGTGGTGCTGGCTGTCTAACTGCCTCCTTGAGACCCAGTCTGTGGGGCCACCCAGAATGAAGGAGCAGAGCAGGCCTCTGTCTGGGGAGCATCTTTCAGGCCCTTCCCGAGTCTCATGTTTCCCACCGTCTCCAGGATTTCCTCCTGGGCTGGGTTCCTCCAGCTCTCCATGGTTGTCCCAGGGGGGTCTCAGTTTCAAAAGTGGGGCATGTCCCTCCCCTAGGCTCACAACTTGGCTCCCACGGCCCTTGGGCAGAAGTCTGTGCTTTCTTCCCAGTGTTGACCTCCCTTGTGTTTGCCTTTCTCATGACTTCCACTTCAGTCCAGAGAGCCGTGTGGGACCTGCTGTTTCCTCCTCTGACCCTTCGCTCACACCAGCTTCTCTTCCTGAACACTCTCTAACCTGCAGACTCCTCTCTGGTGCCACTGCCTCTGGGAGCCACTCCTGTCCCACAAACAGGCCCCTGATCCCTCCCTGGGCCCTGCTGGGTGGGCACAACCCTGCTGTAGCACAGGACACACAGGCGCATCTCCTTGCTTGCTGGTCTCTCCCCACAGGGCTCCAGGAAACTTGAGGCATCTGGCATCCCTGAAGTAAGTTGGGCTGACACACCTGCTTGTGGGACGAGCGAATGGCCTGGGCTCTGATTCCCTTCTGGGCTGCAGCAGGAGCTCAGAGCTAAAGGCCTGGATGCCCCCATTCCCACCCCCCATTCAGCTCTTCCACCAAAGATGCAATCCTGTAGCTGTGCTGCGTGTGGGTGGGAGCGGGGAGGCCACAACAAGAGGCAATTAGGGAGAGGAAGACCAAATGGTTTGGGGCTGCGTGGCTCTGACATGTGCAGAGGAATATTTGTGGCTGCCTTGGCTTGGTGTAAGGGTAGGAAAGGAATTACAATTATGTGTGCCGAGTAAACACCAGGTACATTTGAACCTCCTGGCAGGTGTGTGGGTGCCTGGCGGGTGTGTGTGTTTTCCCTGTCTCCCTGCCAACCCTGGGGGAAGTCGAACCTGTACCCCTGGCTCAGAGAGCAGTGGCTCACGTGACAGCCTTCCTTCACAGAGATGCTGGGTGTCTGAAGAGAGCAAGGAGTGCTTCCATGGCCTTCTGGGCCCCTGCTTTGGGCAGACATACCCCCAACCCGTGGGGCATCTCATGCTTCTGCTCTAGGAAAGGGGAGTGGTGGGTATAGGAATTGTTTTTCTAAAGTTTACTTATTTATTTTCAGGGTGGAGAGGCAGAGAGAGAGGGAGAGAGAGAGGATCCTAAGCAGGCTCTGTACTGTCAGCACAGAGCCCGACACAGGGCTCGAACTCATGAACCTGAGCTGAAATCAAGAGCCAGATGCTTAAATGACTGACCCACCCAGGCCCTATGTAGGTACAGGATTTGAACCTCGTTTTGCCCCTTGTCACCCCTGAAGCCTTTTCTTCAGACCTTGCTGCACCTGGCTCATGGGGAGCTGCCTCTGAGCAGGGTCACCAGTGTCACCCCCATGCTGAAGCAGACCCTCGGTGGGGAGGCACAGCTGCCAGCCAGCTAGACACTGCCTCTGTGAGGGCCCCGTGTGGGCTGTGCAGCCTGGTGCCCCTGCCCTGTCCAGGCTAGCGGGACAGGAAGAGGGCCCTCTCATTCCATGGGCAGGGCCAGGAAGGAGTAGGGGCGAGATGGGGTCAGTGCACCAGGGACATCAGAAGGCCACTGGCATGGGGCAGGCGGTGGGGGACGGTGAGCTTTTACAGTTCACCTGAGATCACTCCATTTCTCCGTGCTGTGCAGATTTTCTCATTTTTACTCCAGACTCTTTCCTTCTTTCGCTCATACTGTGTTGACTGGGTCCAGACCGTGGCATCCAGCAGCCCTGGTCCAGGGCTGAGGGAGGGCTGGGAGCAGACACCACAGGCCGAGGAAGGTCCATAAATAAATCATGGCGGCACACTCTCCATCTTGAGGAATTCGGAGGAAAAACAGATGGTTGTAGCTGGGCGACATTTACTTTACTGTCTGTCAATATTTGAGAGGTTTTATTACTTTGCAGTGCCAGGTTTTAGAATAAATTAAATGGCTAATGGAAATATTAAAATAGAATTAATTTAACTGAACAAATAAAACTTGGAGGGTTGGTATGATTTGTTTAGAAGTTACTAAATACATTTTCAAAATGAAGCCTCAGGGAAGTGAGTAATTCCTTCCTCACTGGGTAGGAGCCCAGCCAGCCAGACTTCACCCAGCACTTTCTGGGTGCCAGGACCTGGGCTGGCAGCGGTGCTGAATCCAGGCTGGCCTGGGCATGTCTGCGCTGGAGAGCTCACAGGCTGGCAGACCGATGTGTGGGAGACAGACGTGTGGGCCACAGCCTTGCCCGGAATTCCTTTGCGTGTGCAAGGCTGGGAGGAAGGAAGGCCCGGGGGAGGGCCTCCATCAGTTACCTCTGTTTCTTCATCAAATCCCTGGGCACCTGCTCAGTGCCTGGCTGGAGGTTAAAAATTCGGAGAATAATGGGTCATACACCTGTTCTCAGCAAGGTCACAATTTCGGGAGAGGAGCAGAAAAGGTAGTGGGTAACAGGTAAGATACTTTTAAATAACACGATGCTAGAGATATCCTCAGGATGTCTGGGGAGAGGAAGGCAAGGTCTCTTAATTTAATTTTGTTTTTTTAACAAACATTGATCTGGTGCCCATTGAAAGAACTATGGAAGCAATTCTTGCCTGACAGCACTCGATTGCCTCATGACCCTGCCTTTTTTTTTTTTCTGGGCCAGAAATCACACCATGAGAAAGTCTTTTCTATGTGTCTTTTACAATGCAGTGGGGAGAGTATCAGTGCTCAACCCTAATGGCTTTTATCAGAAACAGAGAGGTAGGCCTTCGAAGCTGTGGTCCTTGACAGCTGACCTTTATCAAGGACAGTCAACAGAATCTTGTCTGACAAGATCTGACAACTTCCTGGGCTGGGGAGCCAGGGAGGGCCTGGGTCAGGAGGACTTTGAAAAGCCACACATGCCTTTGGATCTCATCCCACATGGTTGGGGAGCCTGGGAAGGATGAGGTCTGACTGGTGTTTAAGACTGGGTGTAGCTGCCATGGGTAGGTGCATGGAGGGGCCTGTGTGGCAGCAGGGAGCTGCTGTGGCCAACCCGGCCCAGGGAACTCAGATCTTGGATGGCAGGGGAGCTGGGATGAGGTAATAGAGCAGGCAGCGGCTTATTGTGCACGGCCCACGTGGAGGAAGGAAGAGTGTGGACGTGTTGACTTGGAGATGGCCGTGAGAGGTGGAGAGATGCTGAGTGAGGAGGAGGAAGAGTCTGGAGGGAGGTCTGGGTGCACATGTATCTGGGAATCCACACACATAGGCCTGGGTGGGGGCAGGGAGGGCTTGGAGAGAAAAGACCAGGGTCTGGAGTAAGCCCCGGTGCTCAGAGATGGAGACAAGTAGGCCCATCCAGGGACCTCAGGACCCGACGTGAGCTGAGACAGGCCACACCCTGCTGTGACCAGGGGGCATGTGGCCCCTCCTAGAAGCGGCTATAACAACCCTACAGGCCTGGGCACTGCCATGTCCCCAGCATGTATGAGTATGAGACTGTAGGAGCCTCCGGGGAAGGTCTGAGGAAGTCTACTGAGGATCCTGCCGCAGTGTGTCTGGGGTTTCCTCCTGGGGACTCACCATCCCCTCTGGTCTGTACTTTCTGGATTGAAGATGGGTTTAGGCCTGCCAACGGGCAAGGGGTTGGGGCTTTTTAGTGGAGCCTTTGTCCTCAGTCTTCTGGTCGTCCAACCCTCACTTACTCTGTGTAACTAGCAGTCCCTTGTTCTTGGCCCATCTCTCTCCCCTAAGAACTCCACGTTCTTTATCTCCACTGGCTGCCACTCAGCCCATTATACTAGCCTGCATCCTCAGCTTGTGATGTTCACAACTGCCCCCCGGCCTCTGTGGGGCGGGCTCCTGTGTGTCCAATGCTACCAGTTCTGTGGCAGCCTCTTCTGCGTCCAGCCTGCATGGACAGCCATCCCTGAGCTCCTTAGGGTCGTGGGCCCACTCACCATCACCATCCTCCCCACTGACAGGCGGGGTGTCCCTCTTGGGGAGCATGGGCACCTGGTGTTGTCCTTCTTACATAGTCTGTCTACTCATGGAGGTCCACTGTTTGGAGACCTTTTGCTGTGCCTCTGCTGTCTGTTGTGGCAACTCTGACACTTGTGTGTCACTGAGCGTGGGCCACCGCTTCCCGCAAGCTTCCAGGAAACATGTGTGGGAGCCCTGCTCTCCTGGGTCCTTGCCAGGGTGCTAAATTCCTGAATTGCAGGAAAACCTTCCTGGGTCAGCACCCCTTCTCTGTCCAAAATCTCTACCCCTTGATGCAGTACCCCAAATTCAGCCCCACTGCTGCACGGAGTGGCTTCTGCTGGAATGTGCTGGCTAGCCCTGCCGTCATGGGGGATGCCACATGTTCCTTCCTCTGGCAGGCCAGCCACCTTCCCTGCCAGGCTGTGTGGAGTGTGATCCTAGTGTGTAGGCTGGCTGCCAGGGGGTGGTGGGCACATTCTCAGGGGGCGGTGCTGCCCTGGTGATACCTCATTAAAGCCATGGCAGTACTTCCATCAGGTGGGGTGCTGTCTTCTCAGACAGGAGTGAGCTGCTCTGCCCTTCCTCTGGCAGTTTCAGGGACGTTGGACCTGCATCCCCAGAGTGCCCCATCCTGAGAATCGGTCCCCTTCTTTGCACACTGGGGCCCTGAACTTGTGGGGGACTGGCCAGGGCTGAACATTCCATCTTCTCTGAAGTTGGCACTCTTACATTAAGTCCTGAACTTGACCCCCACTCTATTCTTAGCTGCAGGACATTAGAGTTTTCTTAAAAGCAGCTGGGGAAGCCCCCTTAGCTTTCATGTTTGCCCTGAGTTGGTAATTAATCACCCTGAGCTGTCATTTTCTTCCTTCAAGTGCCACCCATTCCCTGGTCCTTCTGCTCACTGCTTCTCCCGACTTCTCAAAGGCCGGGGATGCTGCTTGGCCTGTGGTCCCTACACCAGTGCTGGCCCAGCGGTGGGGCCTGGCCAGACGGCTGGCTGCAAATTCCTCTTTAAAGTCTGCCTTCAAGGACTGTGCCTGCCACCAACCATTTTAGGTGGGGGAAGCAGATTCTGAATGGAGAGGCAGGTGCAGGGCGTTTCCTGGGAGACACACCTGCAGGGCAGTTGGAAGTGGAGCTGGGTGGAGGGAGGCACTAATCTGCAATGTGGCTGCTACTGGGGCCTCAGCCCTCAGAGCTGTCCCAATTGGAGGCAAAGGACCGAGCCTCCAGACCCTCTATCAGGTCACTGCCTATAGAACAGCCCCAGAAGAGGGTGCAGGTCGGGGGGGGGGCAGGTGGGTGGGTGGCTCCCCAGGGCTGGGGGCAGCTGCTAGTGAGGGGCACAGCTCTGAGCCCATCTGCCCAGCAGCTGGCTGGGTATGTTGGCTCTGAGGAGGTCTGCTTTCCAGGGGCCAGGACAGCAGTGTACTTCCAGGAGGAGGAAGGGGCCCATCTTGTTTATTGCTGCAGGGAGTCACATGAGATGTGGACAGAGAGCTGTCCCTCGTCCCAGGGGAGTGGTGGGACCAAGCAACGGAGAGGGTGAAGACCCCATCGGAGGTTGGTGGGAGTCACCAGGGGAAGCGGCCTGCCCTGGAAAGAGGTGGGGAGGCTGGCTGTGGGCTGTGTCCCTGTGTGTGATGTAGGGCCTTGCCTGGGCTTGGGCTTCTGTGGACAGGACGGCCATTTTCTTCTGTCTCCATGCTCTTTTTCTCCACCTTACACATTCCAAGAAGGTGAGGGAGGAAAAAAGGAAGAACAAACTGCCAGTGCCAAAGGACATGTTGGCGTTAAGATCTTTGCAGCCTGCAAACAGAAGCAATCTGGGGAGGTGCAGTGGAGTGGCTGTGGCCCGGTCTGTGGGGGCGGGCAGCTCGCTCCTGCTTCACTGAGCTGCATCCCAGCCTGCCTACGAACAGTGGCACTGCTCCAACTTTTATTAAATCAAGAGAGGAAAATATTTTTGAAAGAGGCTAAATAGAACTTAATTTGCCATGTGGTTGGAATTGACAGAGGGCACTTCCCACCAGCCTTTGAAGACTTTCGTGGTTGATGAGGCCTTGCTCTCTCCTCCTTGGGCTCTGGCTTGGTTCAAAGCTGTGTCACCAAGGTCTGTGGATGGTCCCCGGCTGGCCTGGAACCCATACAGCACACCTTCAGTGGCTTCAGTGGCTGTGCTGAGGGCTGGATGAAGCCCTGGAAAGCCTTCCTCTTCACAATCCCTCCCTGAACCCAGAGGTTCACATTCCAGGGGAGGCAGATGTTACCAGGGGTCCAGGGAAAGGGGGTGCTGGCCAGAGGGACTCACTGGGGCTCATCCAGCATCTTTGGTCCCCTCCATGCTATTCAGGTCTTGTCCCCAAACAGCTGGTAGCCGTCTGTTGTAGGGGAAAAGGCATGAGGTGCAGAAGGGTACACTGTAGAGAACATTGGTCTGGGTTATTAAAAATTCTTTAAATAACATTTTAAAGTCTGCATAATATTCCCCCTTACGATGACTATAATGCACTGATCAACCCTCATTGTTGGGCTTTCTGGCCGCTTCAGTACCTGAAAGTCTTATGGCCTCTACAGCCAAGGTCCCTCAATGTGGGCCTGCTGGGCAGGTGTGAGTGTTGTCCACCACACCACCGGACAAGTCACACTTTGCATACTTCACTGTGGTTGCTCGGACCCATTCTCACTGTCCCCAGACTCCTGCCTATGGGGGCCTCTTCTGCATGTGTGGTCCCTATTCCTCTCCTTTGAGCACCCTTGCTGGGTAGCTATTAGCAGGTCCCTGCCAAGGGACAAGCCCCCCCCCCAGCCTTGTCTGTGACTTGGGATAGCCACACCTGCCTCTGTGCTGCAGTGGCCCCTGGGAGAAGGAGTTCTGTGCACTCCAGAGCCCCAACAGCTGATACCCTGCATGGAGAGATTGTGTTTCAGGGCCTGGGTGACATCACAGACACCAGGGACCGGCCTGTCAGTGAAGAAGGGTCACGCCAGGCCATCCAGCTCCCTGGAGCCTGGCCTGGGCTCCTGTTTTCTCTCTAGGACAGTTTGGGGGTCTTTTTTAGCTTAGCAGGGGTCTGACATCTGCAGAAGCTAGAAGGCATCAAGGACCCTAGATGGCAGCTGACATATCAGAGGGAGTGTATGACGGGGAACCCCCTTTCCTTGGGGTGTATGTGGTGTGTGTCACAGTTTGGCCTCTCCTGCCTCATCCTGTGCATGGTGCACTGTCTCCCCTGTGGCTCTGAGGTTAGAAGACTGGGGGCCCCTGCCGTCTCCCTCTTCCTCCAGTTCACAAGGCATCTCATTCCATGGGTGTTTGTCCCCAGTGAGGGTCCAAGAACTCAGTTGTGGGCCCAGGGCCAGTGCAGACAGGGCCTGGACTGGATGGGCCCCTGGACCTTGACCTGTGATGCTGACCATGGCTCCAGATGGTGTCCCTGCTCAGTCTGAGGAAGTGAGCCAGGAGTGGGGGGCCAGGGGATGAGTGTGGCACAGGGCAGGCACCCAGACCTTCAGGCTTGGGGACAGGGAACACGAATACCAGCCTGGATAGGTCTCTGAATCCAGGGAAGCTCTCCTTCAGGGACCCTTTCAGGGCACCTGTGTAGGTAACCTGTTTATCTTCCCCAGTATCTGGGGACCAGGCCTGAGAAGGGGTGGGCAGTACCAGCACAGGGGCTCAGGACTCCAGCTCCATCAAAGCCAGTGAGCAGGGGAGACATTAGCCAGGAGAAGGGGAGGAGCCCCTCTAGGGCAGGGGCTTTGTGACCCTGACAGTTCAGTTCCTCATCTATAAAATCCGATGGAAACTTGCAGGGGGACAGGTGTGGGAGTGCCTGTCTCCCACTCCTCCCAGCGGTGACTTCTCAGGGTCCTTGGCAGGCTCCCAGTTCTCTTCCCTCTGTCTGGTACCTGGGGCTCTCACACTGTGGCTGTTCTGTCTTACGGAGACTTAGCTGCCTAATGGCTATGCCTAGGGTCCCCAGTGGCTCTGAGCGTGTGGGCCTTTCTGGGTGGGGCTGAAGGCCTCTTAGACACAGATAACAGCTCCTGTTTGAAAACAGTAAGTACTGTACTAAATAACCTTGCATTCTTTACACACCCACCGTGTGCCAGCACCACACTGACTCATGTCATACATTACACTGTTAGATTCAGTTCCCACAATTGACCAGGTGTGTCTCCAACAGAGGGGAGTTGGGAAATGCAGTTCTGTCTCTCTGTTATCTGCTCTGCTCTGCTTTGACTTAAGCTAAACCACTATCTGTATGTAGAGTGCAGAGCCTAGGCATGCAGGCACTGAGGGTAAGACATTTAACTGCTCTTCACCTGTTCATACTTCAGGGCCACTTTGGGGTACGTTGAAATTACCTGGGTGTTTACAAAACAGACCCCCCCTCCACCTTACTACCCACCCATCAGACTTTTTGACTCACTCTCTTGGTTCAGGGTGGGCAAAGGGGTTGGCATTTTTAACGAGCCCCAGGCAATTCTAATGTGCAGCCCAGGCTGAGAACCACTGTCGTGGGGAGAGGTGCAGACCTAAGCCACTCTACTTCTGGACAGGTAAGAGGGACTGTTATAATGCCAGGGCTTCTGAAGAGCCCAAAGAGACCAGCAAGATGGCGACAGGGACACTGCTATCTGCTGGACATCCTCTTTGTGTCAGGATGTTTACACATTATCTACTTAATGGGCATCCCAAGGGGGCTATTTCAGTATATAGATGAAGAAACTGAGGCTCCAAGAAACCTAAGGAAACATCCTGTGGCTCTTGTCCAAGGTGCTAATCCTTGGTTCTGGGTGTTGGGCCCTATTGGTGGAAAATACGAATTTCTGGGCCCTGCTGTGGCTCTGATTCTGAGGGATAGACGGCAAAATGTATTCTGAAGCAGGTGGTGTGCTGACCTGCATGGAGATCTCTGAGATCTCTTTGTGTCTGGAAGACAAGAGCGTATTATGAACAGCCTGAATCTTGTCTTAGGATAAAATCTCCCATTGGCCAAGGCTGACGGAGCACAGTAGTGCAGGACACAAGAATCCTGAGGGGTGGGCAGAGAATGGGGGTGGGGTGCTGGGGGAAGGAGGCCATGCACGTGTGCCTAGCACTTGCAAGGAGCAGGGGGCTGGTCTTGCACCTGTCATACTTCACCGTACAGGACCATCCCAGCAACTGCACAAGGAGGATGTTATCTCTCCCCACTTTCCTGATGAGGAATCTATTCTAGTTCTATACTGCTACGTAACAAACCATTTAAAAAGTTAGTGGCCAAAACAGATATATTTATCACAGATCCTACTCAGAAGTCTGCCACTGGGCGGGGCTCAGCTGGGGTGGCTCACCTCTGCTCCACTCAGGGCTGCTTTCCAAGGCTCCCCCCCCCCCCCCCCCTGGCTCTTGGCTGGGAGGTCAGCTGGCTTGAGGGGATGCCTCTCTATGGGCTGTGCATGTGTCCTCCTGGTCTGGTCTAGTGTCTGGCGTTTTCATGGCACAGCCTTGGCAATCACGTAACGTGAGGTCTGCTGTGCTCTGCTGCTGGAGGCAGTCCAAAGGCCTGCCTGCGTTATGGGAGGTGTGCAGACCCACCCCAATCTGACGGGAGCAGTGTCAAGGTCACAAGGCAAGATGAGCATGTGAGACTGGAGACAGTGCTGTGAGCCATTTTGGGAAAATACAACCTGCTGCAGATGTGAACATTTGGAGAAGTTACTGGCTGTCTAAAGCTACCGGCTTAGGGAAGGAAAGCACCAATGAGACGGGGAGCTTTTCCTGCTGGGCTCCTTGGCAGAGAGGCTCTGAATTCATCCCTTGGAATTCATGTTTTATGATCCATTTCTGACCTACAACATGCATGCCTACTTTTTAAAGTTAATATTTTCATTGGGAATATGGGTTGATAATGCCTGTTCTCAAATGTTCAATTTTCCTAGGAAAAGAAAGGCATGGGGGTCGGGGCAGCACAATTGGGGCTGTCCTTCCCCAATGTGCCACCTTTGGCAATTTTTGAATTCAGCCATGACTGATTTCAAGCTAACAATGGTTTAACAACAGGCTTGCACAATTCATGAATATTTAACAATTGCTGCCAATAAACTAGTGGCTTTTACTGCCGTAAATGAGGATAAGACAGTAACCTCACACTTCAACCCCCTCCCCCCAACAGTGGGAGATGTCCCTGAACACGCCAGCCTCTTTGGCCTTTGCCCTTCCTGTTCCCTTGGCCTGGAACGCCTCCTCCCCTAGTCCTCCCGTCCATATGGCCCAGCTCACATGCTACCTCTGTGGGAGGCTGGCCAGGGACATTCTCCCTACATCTGTGTGCCCTTTCCTTGGAGAACTGAACACACCCTCCTTGGTGCAGGCAACATTTGGGGTGGAAAGTGTTCTTGTGCTTCCAGTACTACTTGTTAAGTGCTTACTGTGTGCCAGGGGGTGTGCTGGGTTCTGGGAAACAGCTTGCCCTTTGGGTGTTTATTGTGCATGTGTTGTACGCCAGGCATCATCTAGGCCCTGGGTCGGCTGTGTGTGAAACGACAGGTCCTACAGGTATAGCAGAGGAACCTTACTGAGTTGGGGAGGCCTCTGGAGTCCTGAGAGTGAGCTGGCAGAGTGGGGAGCCTCCTTCTGACCTGAGTGTCTGGAGCACCAAGGGCCCAAGGAGGGCATGGCTGGGTGCCAGGAGAGCCCACACAGAGGGCATGGAGTTAGCTTGAGCTGCAGGGGGCAGACCTTTAGCTCTGAGCAGGGGAGTCTTGAGGTCTGCCCCCTGTGGTGAGAGATCCCCTTGTTCCTGCTCAGGAACCTGATGGCTGGGGCTGGGGGACAGGCATCAGGCCTCCAGTGCAGAGGCAGATGCAGCTGTCAGGGGAGAGACAGGCCTGGTGAAAGACGTCATGGCAGGTGTGGCTCCCCAGTGTACTTGAGTTCCAGGCCCCTCCCCGTGATTACTCATTCATGCTTTTCCTAAACTATTAAAACCCACACATTTGTTTAGATGTTGTGGGCCGAGGGAGCCATGCTCCTGATCAGTGTCCTGTCACCTGGTAGAGGCCACCCATCAGGAAGGTCTGGAGCTCCAGGGCTGCCTGCTGGGCCGCCTTGTTCCTGGCTCCCATTAGTGTTCTCTGCTTTTGAGCTTTACTTTACCTGTTCCCACTTTGTCTTATATGATCCCAGGTTGTGTTATTCTATGCATTTTTGTGGCTAAAAGATGGCAAAATCAAATCGGTTAAGTGTCAGCTGTTTGATTCACTGACTTGTAGTGGGAAGGACTGGCGTGTGTGTGTGTGTGTGTGTGTGTGTGCGCGCGCGCGTATTGGGGAAGTGCTCCTGGCTCTGGAGTGTTAAAAAGCAGAGGAAACAAGACTCTGTCCTCAGCTGCCCCTGGATAGGGTGGTAGATTCTAGTGAAGTTCATTTGTGTTACTAAGAAACTTGCAGGCAGCTGCCTTCCTGCTGTGGGCTCACATGGCCTTTCCTCTGTGTGTGCATGGAGAGACAGCAAACTCTCTGGTGTCTCTTCTATAAGAACACTGAACCCATTATGAAGGCCCTACCTCCTGACCTCATCCTGCCCTGATTACCTCATCACTCCAAATATCATTGCTTTGGGGTTAGGGCTTCAACATATGAATTTTGGGGGGAATGCACATGTGGAATCCATAAAACCAAAGTGTGCACAAATCAGGGATAGTTCCAGATCAGTAACCACTGCAGTGTTATGATGCCCCACTGCACTGGTAAAATCACCACCCTTTGGTTGCCCTTTGGTGCTGACACTGGGTGACTGGTTTACTGCACGACCGTGCTCTCCTGCATATGCACAAAGCAGAGTTCTTGCGTGTTCCACACATGCACAATCTTCCTTTAGTGCTAGCTTGGCACCATGCTGTCTGCCACCTCTTAAGCACAGCACATGGAGAGCTCAGGTGTCCTGGTCAGCCTGGCTGTGCATCCTCCGAGGCACAGTATTGCTCAAAGCTGCATCCTGCTCAGGGAGCTTGTGGCTGCTCAGGGTGGGAGGTGCCCCGGCTGAGAACCCCTTTCTAGATTCCCTTGGATGGCTCTGTTGGGGGTCTGTTGGTTAGGGTTGAGGCCAAGCTTACAGAAGACTATCCAGTCTTCACCCCCAGTTTTGTTTGGCGAGTGTGTGTGTGTGAAAATCATGCTGCTTACAATCTTGCGGACTTGGGGCTGGGGAAGAATTTCCTTTCTCAGTTTGTCCAAGCCATGCTGGAGTTTATGAGCCTGGGACTAAAAGCCGAACCCAACTTAAAGTGAGGAGTTTATTCTTGGCAAAAAATGCATTTTCCTCTTCCTTGAGAAAAGAGTGCTAAATGACTTATAAGAGGTTAAAAAAAGAGCTTTGTGGATGTTAAAAATTCTTGTAAAATATGTTTTTAATGATTTGTAAATTAATAAGAAACAAATGCAGAGTATTTTCCTTCCTAGACTGTGGAAATTAAAAAGAAAATGTAAGAAGGGTCTGTGGGGAAATCACATGTGGGAAGTTTGGCATTTTCTGTATGGCTGAGGACCCCTGAGGGTGTCTCCCC
Source organism: Herpailurus yagouaroundi (assembly GCF_014898765.1). Taxonomy (NCBI): domain Eukaryota; kingdom Metazoa; phylum Chordata; class Mammalia; order Carnivora; family Felidae; genus Herpailurus; species Herpailurus yagouaroundi. The sequence goes on along the minus strand of NW_024412395.1, from coordinate 2,490,147 downwards.
AACCCTGAATTCTAGTCAGTGGGGACCTGGCCTGACTCCTAAGCTGGCCCCAGACAGTTTCCAGCCCTCTCAGCAGAGGCTGGGTGAATGGGTGCTAAGGCCCTCCCGCCCAGCAGGGTGGTGCACTCCACAGCCTTTGTTGCTTGTCTGTCTGTGCCAGAGACAGCCTGGACACATGGAGATGGGAGATGGGCCGGCCACTCTGGTGTCTCAAGGAACTCACTGGGGAGTCATTTTTCCAAGTACATATGCTATCTTTAAAGGCCCTGAACTTTAAGACTGGATGTAATGTCTGGCAAGGGTCTTCCCAGCAAGATGTTGATGCTCCGAATTGGGAGATGGAGACAATTTAACGTTGCCCCTCTTTGCCTGGCAGTGTGTGACAATTACTCCATCTTCCCTCAAGGTGGTGACTCCTTCCCTTTGAGACGCCTGGTCTCTTCCTCTCAGGGTTCGAAGCCCCGTGTCGGCTCCCCTCTATTTCTCTGACCTGGTCTTCCCTGTGCCAACCTACCTTGAGATCACATGCTGAATGAAGTTTACCTTGGAAAAGGAGACCCGCAGAGGCTGCCTACTTGGACCTCACATCACATCAGTAGTTAGCAAGAGGGATTTACTTTTGACAAGCAGGGATGTTTTCCGTGGCTGGGTTTGCAGGGAGAGAATTTCGGCCACGATGGAGGCAGATGGCCTACCAGAAGCAGCAGCCACGCTGTCACTATGGGCAGTATGACCTTGGACAGCTTATCTACCTCGTCTGAGTCATGATACAGCCACCTGCAGGTGTAGTGTAAAATGAAATGAGATACTGTATGACAGGCCCACTGCGAGTGGTGCCTCTTGCAACGTATTTTAATGCTGTGATTATCATCTCTGAGAGAGGAGGCCTGTAGTGCGAACAAACTGGCCTTGGATTATTGATCTGAGCAGCTGGCTGTTCATAAACCTTTTCCAGGCAGACACATCACTTTTCAGGACATTACACTTGAACTAGAACTCAGAGCAAGGAAGGGGATTCAGGAGGCCATGTAGTATTGTGGCTAAGGGTACAGGGCTCCTAGTATTATACAATCAGTGTATAATAAATCGGTGATTTATACAATCAGTGTATTATTTAGACAGTCAATGCTTGAACAGTTTGCCAATGATCTTGCGAACTTTCTTTGTTTACCATTGCCTTTTGTGCCATTACCTTCTTCTGGCTTTGGTTTTCTTCTTAAAGTTCTTTCTTTAGTGTTCTTTCAGTGAATCTTTGAGTAGTAAACTCTCTCAGTTGATAAGCTGATCGATATGTTCTCTTGGCACTTTGAATGCATTATTTAATTGTCCTCTGGTCCCTGTCATTACTACTGTGGAGTTGGCTGTCTAATTCTTGCTGCTTTGTGGGTCATCTGCCTCTTTTCCCTGGTTGCTTGTAAGGTGGTATCTTTGTCTTTTGCTTCAGCAATCATACTTTATGTGTCTGCAGTGAATTTAATTTTATTTATTCTACGTGGGGCTCTGATTCACAAATATGTGGATTAATATCATTTTGGAATATTCTCTTTATTTCTCAAATACTGCCTTTCTCTCATTCTATTTTCTCTTTCTGGAGTTGGTATAAGTTGTTGAATTTTCAAATTTGTTTTGGAAACCTTTCTATCATAGTTTCTATTTCTTTCTTTTTGCAGCACTTTGCTTAATTTCTTCAGATCTATAAACAAATCAGCCAATAAATAAATTCTTCCTCCAACTGTTTGTAGTCTACTGTTTAATCCACTTGATGAGCTTTTAATTTAAATGTCTTTGCTTGTTTGTAGAGATTCTTTGGTTATCTTTTTTTCCAAATTGATCTGTTCCTTTAAAAATAATCTTTGGTTTCCAAGTGTTCTTTTGCTTCTTGAATAATTATAAATTTATTTGTAGTCCCTATCAGATTATTTTAAGATTTGTGCCTCTTGGGTTAAAACTCTAGTTTGTGGTGTTTGCTGATTCTCACCCATGGTAGGTGATCTTTATTTAATGTGTTAGTATTTTTTGTTGTGAGCTGATCTTTGCAGTGACTACATCTTTGAAGCTCTCATGGACTTAAGCTGAGGTCACATCCCTCCAGATTCAGTCTTCACTTTTGCCAGTGACCCAGAGACATTGCTGGCCTGGAAATTCATTTTTATGTTATTTTCTTAGGTTGGTGATTTGTGGATCATGAGGTTAAGGTAATTTTTAAAAGCTGAAATACACGAGTCTCAGGATTGTGTTTCAGATTTTCAGGGGAGGATTTGAAATCTGTATGCAGAGACCAAGAGGAAGAAACAAGCTTCCCAGTCATTGCTCTGTGCTCATGGGCGGGCTCTCCCTGAGCTTGCTCTTCTCTGGGTCTGCAACCCATTACAGGCTCGATCTGGATCCCACTCACTCAGTGTGGGCCTTCAGTTCTCACTACATGTTCACTCACTGCTGTACCTCCAGGCTTCCCTGCGGCACAGCTTTGTTTCCATATTTATGATTGAATCCAGTTCCATTCTGTCAGTGTGTATTAAGTACCCACTTTGTCCCAGGAACTGGAGCGACAGACATGGTCCTTCAGGCTCCTGCATACATGTGGATGAACCCCCAGCTTTGGCAGCAACACGTTTCTGGCTTTCTCCTCCCTTCGCCTCTGAGGCCATTCTCTTCTTACATCCTAACCAGAGCAGTGAGAGCAAAGATTTTGGGCAGACCATGCATCTGTCTGTACTTCAGTGGTGTGACTTCCTCTGGTCATCTCTTTTTGTTCTTAGATTTGGAAGGAACCTCAGAAAAATTGGCCTGGCCATTTCTAGGTTTGTGAAGCGATGAGAGTCCACTGTGTTTTTTATGGCAGTATTCTGTTGTTGGTATAAAGATGGCTATAGAGCCACAGAGACCTGTTAGTTAACCAGAAACCTGCTTCAGGAGAAAGGTAGGTCATCAGTATGGTAATGAAGCTAACTAGAAGGGAAGACTGGATCAAGTAAATGAGCTTCTCATTGGCCCTTTGCAACCCAGAAGAATTGGGGAAATTGAAACCCAGTGTGTAGTTCAGTTTAGCTTTGACTTTTGTTCTCTCTGTGACAGTCAGGGCTCTATTACCTGGTAGAAGGGAGCTGAAGTGCTGGCCAGCCAGTGGCCAACTCAGAAAGAAGTCAGCTGGTGCCGAGGACAGGATGTTAAGCAGCTGTGTGGAGGCAGGTCCGTTTCAATGGGACCAGCACCAGGCAGGGGCAGGAGACATTGGTCCTTTGCTGTGTGATCTTGGACACATCCCTTAGCTTCTCTGAGGCTTGGTGTTCTGTCAGGGAGGTTTCATAACTCCTGTCTTGCAGGGTTGTTATGGAGTCAAAGAAGATAACGCACAAGAAAGAGTTTTTGGGGACCCATTTATAGTATTAACAAATGTGAATGAGTCTAAAGGAACCTGATTTAATTTGAGGTTTCAAACAAGAACACTTTCAACAAAGGAACAAGATGACAAATGATCTCCAGTCCGTGTCAGGTTTTTCTCTGGAGCCTGGTACTCATCAGCTTGAGAGTTTCTGTCCTTTTCTGTGGGAGGGACTTTTAAGTTGCTTAATTTCAATTGCAGGTGTACCCAAGTGGCACTGGATACCTCTCAATCCAGTTGAGAGGGTAAACAATCATCTCCTCCCTTTGCTCCTTGGGCACCAGTTTCCAGAAGAAGCTGTGCTGGGTCTGGCTGCACACAGAGTGAGGGTTTCTCTGATGGTAACAAGCACTGAGGCCCCTTGTTGGTCTGATCCCTCCCAGGAGTCCCCATGCTGGGGCTGCAGCTGAGGGGCAAGACAGAAATCCTTGTTGGGACCACAGCCTTGGCTCACGCGAATTTTGGAGAGGTGGGCACAGTAGTAAGAATTTAAGATGTTGGCTCAAAGCTTAAATGCATTAGAGTAGGACTTTTTATACTGTCAATTATTATTTCATTAAAAGTTTTGGTTAGAAAGTGTCTATTTTAATCTTTTGAATATTCTAAAATTGGGCTCCTTTGAAGGTTGGAGTTGTTAAGAGTTCCTGCAAAGCTGAAGGTGCTGGGGGCATTTTGGGGAACGTGTGAGTGGGTGGGTCCTGAGTGTCCTTACTTTCTTGCTTTTTTTCCCCCCCAGGGCCAACACACCTGACAGACCTTGGGAGGCTGAGGGTCTTTCCCCAGCCCTGGGATTTAAGCAGGAGACCTAAGTTCTCTCTGGCCTCAGTATTCTCATCTCTAAAGCCATGGGATTAAAATACCAGACAGAGTGGGTGCCTCAGAGCCTGACAAATGCTGCTGAATAAAAGAATGCAGAAGTCCAGTTCCAGGAAGTTATTACTGCCTGTAAGTGACTGCCGCCAGCTTGTTTCCGGGCGCAGCTGAACACTGTGTGTCGTGCAATGGGCATTCTCATCATTGCTGTTTCACCGGATCACCAGGTCACATAGCAGCAAAGCATCTCTGCCAGGATCTGGACTCAGATGTCCCTTGCACAGGTGTTCCTGCTCCTCCCACCAGGTTATCCCCCCACTCCCGCCCCCAGAGTGGAGAGGGCAGCTCTGGGCCTTACTGTCTGAGCCCCTCCCCATGCGATCAGCCGTTGCCCTATGTCCTGTAGCGCAGCTGCTGACTCCTCAGGAGTTCACACATCTGGTCAAGTTCTGGCCCATTTCTGTCAACAAATGGTAGGTAGGAAGCACAGCATCTTTTGCCAAGCATTCTTAACGAGCACATGTTAAGTACCTGCCACTCACTCGTGTTTTTCCAGGGCCAGGTTATTAATCTGCTCGACAGTCATGGAAAAAGGATGGGGAGTGCTCTGGAGACTTGCTGGTGGTCTCAACCCTGTCCCACCTAGTGCAAGCATGGAAGGGCATGGGCAGTCCTAAGGCTGGGGCTTGCAGTGGTTTTCCTATTCCCCTGGCTTTTCCTTCTGCCCAGCGTGATGGTGCTCACCGAGGGGATCCTCGTTCTCTTCATTTCTAACTCCAGACGGTGAGCAGAACCTCACGGCCAGGGGTACGGAGCAGGTGGTGGCGAGGAGTCCTGGTCTTAATTGTGTATGCAAGGCTTCCCCAGTGGTTGGTGGATTAAACACCTTTTCATGTGCTTATTTGGTGCCTGTATATCCTCTTCTGTGAAATGTCTCTTCATGCTTTTTTTTTTTTTTTGGCCCATTTTCTAGTTGGATTGTTTGTTATTTTTAATAAATTACATTTACTGTTCTTTTACCCTGATTTATTCCTTCATACCCATCACCACTCTTTCAGATTTTTATCTACTTATTTACTTGAGTTTTGTCCAGATCCCTCCCAACCCCCACCTTACCATCACTGAGAAAAGATAAACAGTGTTCACCATACATTCTAAAAGCAAGTCGTTTGTCACGTGTGTGGTTTGCAAATATTTGCCCCCAGTCTGGCTTTTTTCATGAGGATCATTCACAGAGCAAAAGTTTTAAATTTTGATCAAGTACAGTTTATCAATTTTTTTTCTTTAGCGGGTGTGCTTTTGGTGTTAAGTCTAACTGGTCAGCAAGTCCTAGGTCCTGAAGACTTTCTCCTATGTCTCTTTTGAAGGGTTTTATAGTCTTATGTTTGCTTTTAAATCCATTTTAAGTTTAATATAAGTTAGGAAATTTAGGTTGACAATTTTTTTGCCCATAGATAAAGAACAGCTCCAGCTTCACCTGTTGAAGGCTCTTCCTCCATTACTTCTGCGTGCCAGTCTCTGATTTCCCTGTTCTGTTCCACCTATGTACTTCTGCCCCTCTGCTCACACCCTGCAGGGTGACCCCTGCAGCTATGTAAGTCCTAACAATGAGTAGAGTGATTCCTCTCACATTATTCTTCTTTTCAAAATTGTTTTAGCTATTAGTTATTTAGTCCTACTTCTTTTGACTCTTCCATATAAATTTTAGAATAATCTTGACTATATGTCTTCAAAATTCTTGCTGGGATTTTGGTAGAAGTTGCATTAAGCCTATAAATCAATTTGGGGAGAATTGATATCTTTGCTAAAGTGAGTCTTTCAATCTATGAACATTATATGTCTCTTAATTTTAGACTGTGATTTCTTTTATCAGCACTTTGTGTGTTTCAGCTCTAACTTAAATTTTATTAGATTTATACGTACTTCATTCTTTTTTTTTTTTTTTACACAGCTATAAACAGTACTGTATTTTTAGTTTTGGTCCATGTGTTAATTACTAGTATATAGGAATACAATTGATTTGTGTGTGTTCAGCTTATATTCTACAACCTCCCCTTCCCTTCCCTTCCCTTCCCTTCCCTTCCCTTCCCTTCCCTTCCCTTTCATGTTGTTGCCTTGTTGCACTGGCTAGAATTTCCAGTATCATGTTGAATAGCCGTGGTGAATGACCATCCTCACTTTGTTCCAATCTCAGTAGGAAAACATTTACTCTTTCACTATTAAGTCTAATGTTAGCAATAGGGTTTTTGTAGATGATCTTTATCAAGTTGAAAATGTTTCCTTTTATTCCTGGTTGTTTGAGAGATTTTATCATTAATGGGTACTGGATTTTGACAAGTGCTTTTTTGCATCAACTAATAAATGGTCATATGATTTTTCTTTAGTTTTTCTTTTTAGAATTTTTTTAAAAGTTTATTTATTAATTTATTTATTTTGAGAGAGAGAGAGAGAGAGAGAGAACACACGGGGGGGAGGGGCAGAGAGAAGGAGAGACAGAATCTCAAGCAGGCTCCATGCCATCAGTGCAGAGCCTGATGCACGGCTTGAACTCACAAACTGTGATATCATGACCTGAGCCAAGATTAAGAATCGGATGCTCAACTGACTGCGCCACCCAAGTTCCCCTTCTTTGGTTTATTAATATATCAATTACATTGATTTTCAAACATGGAACCAGGCTTGCATACCTGGTTCAATAAATCCATGTGATAATGATGTATGATTCTTTTTATTGGGTTTGTTTATGGATTGTATTAGTTAATGCAGTGGTAAAGATTTTTGCATCTATGTTCATGAGGGATATTGGACTATTGTTTTCTTTCTTTGTGCTCTTTTTGTCTTATTTTGTTATCAAGGTAATACTGGCAACATCAAATTAGTTGGGAAGTATTCCCTGTTTTATTTTCCAGGAAAGGTAGTGTAAAATTGGTGTTAATTATTTTTTATTTATTTTTTATTATTTTTTTAACGTTTATTTATTTTCGAGACAGAGAGAGACAGAGCATGAATGGGGGAAGGGCAGAGAGAGAGGGAGACACAGAATCGGAAGCAGGCTCCAGGCTCTGAGCCATCAGCCCAGAGCCCGACGCGGGGCTCGAACTCATGGACCGCGAGATCGTGACCTGAGCCGAAGTCGGACGCTTAACCGACTGAGCCACCCAGGCGCCCCAATGTGTTAATTATTTTTTAGATGTTTGGTAGAATTTTCCAGTGAAACCATCTGGGCCTAGAGATTTCGTTTTTGGAAGTTTTTGATTTACAAATTCAATTTCTTTAATAAGAGTTACAGAGTTATTCAAATGATCTATTTCATATTAAGTGAGTTGTGGTAATTTGTGCACTTTGAGGAAGTGGTCTGTCTCAGCTAAATTGTATATTTACATGTGAGAGATTGTTCATCGTATTCTCTTGTGCTGGCTGCAGGTTTTAGACTTGTGGTGAGAGCCCTGTCACATTCCTGATACTGATAATTTTTCTCTTTTCTCTCTTTCTCTCTCTTTTTGTCAGTTGATAGAGGTTTATCAATTTTAGTGATCTTTTCAAAACAACTGGCTTTTGCTTCATTGATTTTCTCTATTTTCTGTTTTCAATTTCATTGACTTCTGCTCTTACCTTTAGTATTTCCTTCCTTCTGGTTACTTTGGGTTTATTTGCTCTATTTTATTTTGTATAGTTTCTGAAGGTGAGAGCTTAGTTTACTGATTGAGTCTTTCTCTTTTTTCTAATGTAAGCGTTTAGTGCTATAAATTACTGTCACTGGTATCAACATTTTACTAGTTTAAATGAAATGTAGAACACTTTCTTCTTTAAATTCCTTTATCCTTGTCCATTTATAATATAATTCTTATATACTTGTGCTTCATACATACATTGAGAACCACCTCAGACCATAATGTAAATCTTACTTTAGCCATCAAACATAATTTAGGAAACTCAAGAGAAGGAAAGTTTATTGTATTTACCTACATTTTTACTTTTTCCTCTTGTTTTTTACTTTTCTGATTGTCCAATATTCTTTCATCATTTTTTTTCTGTTTCCAGAACTTTCTTTAGCCTTTTTCTTTTGGATGAGTCTCTGGCTCAAATTCTCTTGCGTTTCCATCACTTAAGAATGTTTTGCTTTCCCCTCAAGTATTTGCTGGGTATAGAATTCTGGTTGACAGTTCTTTTCTCTTATCCCATGAACCAGGTTGTGTCACCTCTTTCTGGCTTCCATGGTCTCTGAGGAGAAATCTGCTCTCATTCAGAGCAGTTATTCCTCAGGGTAGGGTGTCGTTTCAGTCTTGATGTTTTCAAGATTTTTTATTTGTTGTTAGTTTTCAGAAGTTTGACTATGATATGATTGACATGGTTCCTTTGGGTTTTTCCTGTTTGTTTAGCTTCTTGAATCTGGAAGTTTATGCATTTTGCCAAATTTGTGGAAATTTGAGCCATTATTTATTTTAATACTGTTTAATTCCCTCTCCCCCCTGCCCCATTTCTCTTCTCCTTCTGGGGCTCAGATGACACAAATGTTAGGTCTTGTGTTGTAGTCCCATAGATCCCTGAGTGATCATTTTTTTCACTGTCCTTTCTCCCTGTTGTTAAGATTGGACAATTTCTATTCTATCTTCAAGTTCACCAACACTTTCTCTGCTGTTGCTACTCTACTTTCAAGCCCACCCATTGAGATTTTTTTTCCCAGTGATTGTGGTTTTCAGTTCTAAAATTCCCATTTGGTTCTTTTTTTGTATATTCTATTTCTTTGTTGAGATTTTCTGCTTTTCATTTATTTCAAATGTGTTCAAAACTGCATTTCTGTAGCATCCTTTCAGCATTGTTATTGTGGCTACTTTAAAATCCTTGTCAGACAATTCCAACATCTTTGTCATGTCACGGTTGACATCTGTTGATTGTCTTTTCTCATTCAAGTTGAGATTTCCTTGGTTCTTGATATAATGAGTGATTTTCATGTGGACTCTGGGTATTGTGGGTATTTTAAGAGACTCTGGATCTTATTTCAAACTTTTGTCTCAGCAGGACTCATTTGACTGTATGCTGGTGTGGTGGGAGGATACTGCCTTGTTGCTGTTGGGTGGGGGTGGAATCCAGGTTCTCCATGTGGTCCCCATGGATACTCTGTGTGGGGAGGAGGGCCTCATAATTGCTGACAGGGGAGGGACACCTTCTTATGTGATTTCCTCTGACAGGGGTGAGGGGTGAGTTCCTCACTGCCAGCTTCCTGCTAGGCCCCTTCTGACACACTCCAGAATAGAAGGGAGAGATACCTCAATACCGCTCAATACCTGGGTGGGGGTAGAAATCCAGGATCCCTACATGGACTCTGAGGACCCTGTAGGAGTAAGGTGGGTGACTCATTACTGCAGGTGAGCATGGAAGTCTTGAGTCAGCCTTTGCTTTTGGGAGTGGAGCCACAGTTTTTTCTCTTTGGTCGGAGTAGGGCAATTACAATTTCAAAGTTTTCTGTTTTGGTAGGTTGCCCTTTCCTGGCCCTTTGGCTAGAGAAAGCAGGCTTTCCTTAGGGCCTTGTTTGTCTGTGTCCATTGGTACTGTGGGTGGCCACTTCCTCCAGCACCCAGTCTCAGATATATGTGGCAAAAAGAAAATCCTGGGAAATCACTGCCATGTTTTTCCTCAAGTTCCCTAGCTGGGCAGGCTTCTTCTCTCTCTCTTCCAGCGTATTCTCCCAGAGTATTCTCATGTTTGGTTTAAGGTTGGGTGTGAGAACTCACTCAGGAGGGTACTCTGCTGGCCAAAGACTGGGGCACCCCCGTCTCCTCCTATTGCCTGGCACAGGGCATCCTGAGGTAGGAACAGCTTGTATCCTCCCCCAGAATATTTGCTGCAGGGAGGAGAGGGCTTCTCTGTTGTGGACCTCTCTTTCACACCTGGCCCAACACCCTTGACTCCCACAGGGTTTCCTGTTTTTGGCAGCCCAAAGTCGAGATACTTTCTCCCCCCCATGCTGCCTGCCCTTGGACATACACCGCACATCTCCCTGTTTGCCCATCCATGTGCCCATGACTAGGGAGATTTATTTCCTTTTATGACCCAAGCCCAGCCCAGCTATGTTACCCAGGAGCCACAAACTGAGCTGGGTAGAGCCAGACAGGCTGAGAGGATGCCTGGGGCTCTGACTAGGTGTGTGTGTGGGCAGTGTTTCTGTAACAGAGACTTGGAGGCTCATAGTTGGGAAGGGCATGTGTGAGGTCATTTGGCTTCCTAAGAGTGACTTGTGGGATCCCCCAAAACCCCAAATGACAGAGATCTAGAGAGATGTTTATCATGGTTGAGACAGTTAAAGCTTCTATCCTTCACCCACGTCTTGAATCCAGGAGATGCTAAATAAAATAGAACAGAATTCAGGATTAAAGTAAATAAATGAAAGATCAGCTTCTGTTTGAACTACCTGGATGATTTGAATATTCAGCTCTTCTCTGTGGAATGTCAGAGGATTTTAAAGAAAAACAAATGAAGATTATCCAAATTTGTAGAAGACCTTAAGATAAGTTTGTTAAACAATTATGATCATCTGTCAGGAGTTGGAGTGGCATAAGTGAAGTAGGGTAGGGTGGTTATTTTCACTAAGCAGTGTGGGCTAGGGGATAGGAGGTCTGGGTCTGAGGTTCGCCTTTTCCCTGAGTCTTTCTGCTGTGTGATTTTGGGTGATTTCCTGCCCTCTCTGGGCTTTGGTCTCATCATTGGTCATCTGAGGCAGTTGAACATGTAGTCCTCAAACCTAATGATTTGGGAGCCTTAACACTGACTGCCTTAAAATTCTTCAGTGGATCCCCACGAACACTTGAATCAAGTCCAGACTATAAAGGGCTGCTTGGTAATTCAGAAATACACTCATGCATATATGTCAACTAGTCTTTGATGGGAATGGAGAGAGGATAGTCTCTTCAGTAAATGGTTCTGGGAAAACCAGATATGCACATGCAAAAGAATGAAACTGGACCATATCTTACATCACTAACAAAAACAAACTTGAAATGGATTAAAGGCTTAAGTGTAAGACTTGAAACCATAAAACTCCTACAAGAAAACAGAGAAAAATGTCATTGACATTGGTCTTAGCAATGATTTTTTTTTTTTTTAAATCAAGACATCAAAAGTATAGACAAGAGAAGCAAAAATAAACAAGCGGGACTACATGAGACTAGAAAGCTTCACGGTAAAGGAATCCATCGACAAAATGAAAAGACAGCTGATGGAATGGGAGAAAATATTTGCAAACCACATTTTGGATAAGGGGTTAATATGTAAAGTACATAAGGAACTCAAAGAGAAACCAAAACCAAAACCAAATAAATAATCTGATTAAAAAATAAGCAAAGGCCTGAAATAGACATTTTCCCAAAGAAGACATACAAGTGATACAGCAGCACTATTCACAATAGCCAAAAGGTGGAAACAACCCAAGGTGAATCAACAGGTGAATGAATAAACTAAATGTGATGTACCATACAATGGAATATTATTTAGCCACGAAAAAGAATGAAGTATGTATACATGTTATAGTATGCATGCACTTTGAAAAAAACTATGCTGAGTGAAAGGAGCCACACACAAAAGGCTACTTTTCGTCCACTTATATGAAATGTCCAGGACAGACAAATCCGTGAACACAGGAAGTACATGAGTGGTGGCCAAAGGCTAAGGCTCAAAGAATGACTGTATGAGGCTGGCATTTCCTTTAGGGTGAGGAAAATGTTCTGGAATGAGAGGTGGTGATGAAACAACATTCTACAGGTAATTAAATGTCTTTGAATTGTACTATTTATCTAGTTATTTATTTATTTAATTTTGAAGAGAGAGAAAGAATGAGTGGGGGAGAGGGACAGAGGGAGAGGGAGAGACAGACTCTTAAGCAGGCTCCACACTCAGTGCAGAGCCGGATGTGAGACTAAATCCCATGACCCTAGAATCATGACCTCTTATGGCAAAATCAAGAGCCAGACACTCTACTGACTGAGTCACTCAGTCAGCCCTCTGAGTTGTACACTTTAAAATGGTTTATTTGATGAATTTTATGTCATGTAAATTTTACCCAGATATTTTGATTTCTGGAGCTCACCAGAAACCTCTGGAATCTGCCTCTGGAGCCAAAGTCCAGGTGCCACGATTCAAAGCTCTCTGGGTGATTCCAATGTGCCACCAGAGCTGAGATTGTTGGGGGTCTAGAGTCCAGTTAAAGCAGGTAGATTTGTCAGGGTTGATAACATTTTGTACAGTTGGGGGGCCAGATAACACTTACAGCAATTGAAAAAATCATTATTTATAACATACAAAGAGCCCCTGTAAAAACAAACAATTGAAATGTGTCCAAATATGCAAATAGTATTTGAATTGGGCAATCACAGGAAATCTTGTAAAAAATCAGAGGAAATCTTAAAAAAAAAATTAAACAAGTGAAAAGAGGTTCAACTTCACTAATAGGTAAATAAAAATGAAAGTAACAATGGCTAGTTATTTTTCATTCATCAGAATGGTAATAATGAAAACAAAACAAAACAAAACATATCACACAGTGTTTGCAAAGATGCACTGGAAGGGCACTTCTGCATATTGTTAGTGGGAATGTGACTTCTTATTGCATTTTTGGAAGTTAACTTCCTGTTGAAATCCCGTATTTGGGACTCTACCATAATACAAAAATGTTTACTGAGGAATTTCTTATAGATCACAAAGTATAAACCAGAAATAACCTGCAAGCTGTCAAAAGTGGAATGGTTGAATAATCAGAATACACTCACATCATAAGATATTATGCAACTATTAAAAATAGTGAGTTAGATGTCTATCTATTCATTTGGAGAAATTCCATGTTGTAAACACTGCCAAGTTAAAAAAAATGCCAATTGTAGAGAAAAAAGTCCTCCTGTGTATGGCCTATTTATCTGTCTTTGCTTCCTCCCTCTCCTCCATGTTGCTCTGGTCTGCAGTCCTACTTGTGATTCTTAGAGTGGGCCTGGCTTGGCCACACCTCTGGGCCTTGACCACACTGTTCCAATTGTCTAGGATGCACTCCCCAACTTGTCACCTTGCTAATACCTACCTGTGGCTCATGTTAAACAGGTGTCTCTTATTCTAGGAAGCCCTTTCTTTCCTCCCCTCCCTCCGACATGTCCCCCAGTCCTCCAGGCTTCTCTCTGTCCTGCCCTTACTATGTTGCTACTCATCCTTTGCCTCTGGCCTCCTTGTGGGGTGAAGGGCTATGTCTTGGTCATCCTTGAATTCTCCATGCACAGCACCAGGCCTGGGGAGGGGCCACGGTAGGGGCTCAGTGGTGTTGAAATGGGCCTGTAGGGGTGGGCTGACCATTGGAAGTCAGATGAGGAGATGGTCAGAGAGTTTCTTATCCGTTTCTCTAGTCTACGACTAAAGTCTTAGGAAACATTGATCATTTAAAAGGAATGGACCTAATGTTATGCTCTCTGTTATCAAAATACTTGAATGAATCGGTATGCATTTTCCAGCTTTTTAAAGGTGGTTGGAAGTAGGGTCATCAGCTTGCCCTGGTTTGCCTGGGGCTTTCCCATCTCTGATGTCAGAAAGTCTTGTGTCCTACATAAACCCTGATGGCTGGTCGCTGACAGTATGAGTTACCTGGTGAGGTCTCTTAACCTTCCTCTCCTAGAGCCCAGCTTGTTGTGTGAAGAGTGGGGTCAGCAGGAAGGTGCTTTCTAGGGGACAGTCAGTAGTACTCGGTACTGGCATGGCCAGTCTGGCCTGGTTCCTGCCACTTTTAGAGAATGCAGTTAACCCTTGAACAACACTTCTTTGTAGATTTTTTTTCAAAAAGTTGCAGTGCAGTCATGTAGATGTATTTTCTCTTCCTTGTGATTTTCTTAATAACGTTTTCATTTTTCTGGCTTACTTTATTGTGAGAATATAGGGAAAAAATACATGTAACATACAAAGTATGTGTTAGTCGGCTGTTACCAGTAAAGCTTCTAGTCAACAGTAGGCTATTAGTAGTTAAGTTTTGGCAAGTCAAAGTTATATGGGGAATTTTGACTGTGGGGACAGTGACCCTAATCCCTGGTGTTGTTCAAGGCTCAGCTGTAATCTCAACTTAACTCCAAGGAACCTCAGTTTCCTAGTACTCAAAATGGGCATAAAAATCCTAAATCAGTTTGGTGGGAATTTTCAGCATGATATAAATAGAGCCACTGGAGTGACGTGGTCATGTGTACCTCTAGTACATAATGGGGGCTAGACACTATAGTTTCAACTCTCAACAGTCTTAGAGATGGGAGCCAATATGACTCTGACAGACCAGAAGCCTGGTTACAGACACGCAGGTGGCAGGGCTAGGCAATTGTTCAAATGTCCTGGGGCCCTTGTCTGTTTCTTGACTCCAGGCTCTGGGGGCTGGCCAGGTGTACACATATGGTTGCTTTCTCTTGGACCACTGTTGGGCCATCCTGCTGGGAAGGCTTTGGCTTGATCCTCTGGCCTAGGGCAGTGGGAACAGCTAGCAAAGCCAGCAGCCCCTCTGGGTGCCTGTGCTACATTGCCCAGGGCTTCTTCAGAGTTGGGGAAAAAGGGACCCAGCAAGGCAATTAGGGCAGTGATGCATTCATTCATTCGCACAATCATTCCTGCATGCATTAATTCACTCAGGTAAGCACTCACCAACCACCTGAAGAGGCGGAGACCCCCCACCAGTGAACACACTGGTGCTCCCAGGGAGAGAGGAGCACCCAGGATTGTCTGCCTGGGGCAGTCAGTGAAGGCTTCCTGGAGGAGGTATATTTGAACTATGCCTGGAGACAGTGACTCTTCTGCTGGGTGAACAAGCTGCTGGCAGTGTTCTAGCAGAAAGGTCAGAGCCATTGTACAAGTGCAGGAGGCAAGGGGCAGTTTGATAATGTTGGAGTTGAGGAAGTGTGGCAGGGGTGTGGTGGGGAGGAAGCCACACCAGCTCTGTGGCCTCAGGAAGGGGTTTTGGTCATTCTGAGGCCGTGAGCGGGTCACAGGAGAGTTCTGAAGAGTGGCAGCTTCATGGGATAGGAAGGAGCAGCTGGGATTACTGGGGGACTGAAGTATACAGGTGAGGGATGGTGAAGACTGAGAGGGAGCGGGGCAGGGGCCAATCTATCTAGCCCCTGCTCACTGCACCATGTTCTTGCTGGCCCTGGAGGGTCTGGCCTGAGGCCCAGGGCCTAGAGTTGGAGGGGTTGGTGGGCAGTGGAGGAGCCAGGAAGAGAGGTGGTGGCCGCTTTCGGGGGTAAGGGAGTGATGAGGACTTGGTCTGAATTTGGAAAGACATTCCCTCCCTCCCTCCCTTCCACAGAAGGAGCAAGTGCCGTTCAGCTGCGCTGACAGCTCCTCATCCGCTGTTTTGCACAATATACAATTTCTTTGCATAACAGACAGAATAATCTCATTTTCTCACTGGCTACACAGCTTAGCTTTCAATCAATTATTCCAAATACATTAGAAAAAAGTCTCCATGTCACTTCTCCGCCTGCTCAGTGCTCCGTTTTCCCTGTCAAGGAATTTGCAAATCAATTGCTTTAACAATACTTTCCACAAATTACCTTCTAATGCCTGTGATGTCACCCGCGGTTAATGCGCTCCTGATAAATAATGCATCAGGAAGTGGTGAGGCTTTTTTGCCCCCACTCCATGCCCTCCCCGCCCCTCCCTGAGATGCAATAAAGGAACCGGCTTGTTTTGTGTTGAGGAGCCTGGCTTCATTCAGCCTTGGGGATAAGGCTGTGGTTGGGTGCTGGGAGGCAGTTGGTGGGTGGAAAGCCAGTCGGCTGGACATGGGGTGGCTCTGCACTCACTGTGTGGGCTGGCCTGCGAGAGACCCCGTACCTCCCTGCACCCCAGTCTCTGTGCCTGTGCTGAAACAAGGGGATGGTCACCCATACATCCTTACAGCCTCATCTGGAGTCCAGATAATTCTGTCCAGCAGCTTGCTCGCAGGAGGGCTGCGCTCACTGTGCTTTGTCCACTGGAGAGGGGGCAACTTTTGGCTCCCAGTTCCTGAGAACCTTAGAGAGTGGCTGGGGAGCAGAGGGCATTCCCCTGAGCTGGCTGAGATCCCAGCCCGAGGAACCCCATCTGTCTATATCTTTATACTCACCATCCCACGTGCAGGGCTACTTCCCAGAGGCTTCCATGCTTTGAGTGGGGCTTCGGACCCTGAATGCAGGGCTCAGGAGTGCCCAGAGAGGCTATGGCCTGGGGGAAGAGATGTGTGTCCTGGGGGTTCAGGCAGCACCTGAGCTGGCCTTGGCTGGGGGCTGGGTGGGATAGCAGGAGTGTCTGGGCCTCTGGCTGGGGTTTATGCAGCTCCTTCGTAATATGCTATGTGCAATGTATGCCTGTGTGTGTGTGTGGGAGGGAGGCATGTTGTGTGTGCAATCACTCCTGAGCTACATGGGGTAGGCACTCTGTAAGGCCTTTCACAATAGGACCCTTGCAAGGCCATCCTTTGGGGCTGTAGAGTTTGCTTGCAGGAATAAAGTTCATTATCCCCCTGTACGACCTTTACTACTCTTGTTGTCTTCATAGCTGTAAGTGTATTTTGATGCTGCAAGCTAAAATTGTAGAGTTTCAGCACAGTTAAACAGCAGCAACCACAAAGCAAAGGTTTGGAAGAGGCCTGAGCCCCCAAGCACACGGAACCAGTACTACCCATGTCACCCCCACGGGTGACACTTGGGCCCACGCCGCCTCCGCATTTCACTGGGCCCTATGTGCAATATACACTGCGTCTCTTAATCAATCGATTGCACTGTGTCTAATTCATGTCTCAGGAGTGTACACCACAGGAAGAAAGCCTATCTGTTTGCAGGGTTGCCGAGGTGAGGAGTCAGAAGGCACTGACCCTGCCTAGGGAAGTCCGAGAGGATTCCAAAGGGAGAGGACTCTGGGTTGAGTGTGAAGGACAAGTGGGGTGTGTGGAAGTTCCTGGGGTCCTGGGACCTGGAGAGAACCTGGCATTTGGGGAAGTGTTATCTGGAGCACCCTGGGTGGAGCCATGGGAGACCAAGAAGGTTATCTGGTGACAGGCGGTGGGGTCTGTGTCTTGAGATGCTGACCCCAAACAGTGCACTTGGGTGGGCAGCTCCCGGGGCTCCGTGGTTTGGGTAGTCTGAGAAGTACAGCCCTCTGGGGGCGGGGGTGGTGCCAATGCAAAACGGGCAAACCTTTTTATAGAAATTTAAGGAGAAAGGAAGAGGGTTTTACTGGAGCCCAAGTTAGGACAGCTGCCTGGGATACATAGTCCTCACCAAGAAGAGAGTGGTTCGAGAAAGGAACATTTGGTGCAGTGTTATATACATTTTTTTACATAAAGAGTTACGGATCATCAAGACAAAGGACATTCCAGAAAGTTATAGACTTTATCTTCTATCTTTAGTACATCAAGGCTGTTGGACCTTAAGCTTGTGGGAACCAGGGAGGTTTCTTTCTTTTTCTTATCTTGTGCTCAGAATGCTCCTTTTTGGTTATCTATCTATCTATCATCTATCTATTCAACGAAGCAGACATACAATGTGTTCTCCAGGCAGAAATAGACCCCATGCTCTGAGGTTTTGCCAACTCATTTTGACCTTTGTAAATGTTAAAGGACAGCTTTCCCGGGAGCCCAGGAACAGGACCCCCAAACACTAAAGGTTGAAAATCTCCTGGCAGACCCAGGGCTGACAGGCCACTTTTAGTTTGTAATTCGTATTAATGTAACACAGAAATGGGTTTTGTGGAACATGCTCTGGGAAATACTGAGGGCAGTGAGGAGCCATTGAGCTGTTTCTTATTTCTTGTTTGCTCCTCTGGCTGGACTCTGGCCCTGTGAAGGACTGGATGCCTGACACCAGGGTGCCAGGCTGACTCAGGGTGACCCAGCACCTCTGGGCTCCTACGGTGAGATCTTTTGAGGACCAGCAGTGTTTGGGGTCAGGTACACATGGGGTCATTTGTGGCCATAACGTCCTGGTCTTGAGGCCTTCACACAGATGCACCTGATCTGTTATTCCTGAACTAGAGAATAAGGTGGGGAATGTGGAAGAAATAAAACTTGAAATGTGTTGAGTCAAGATTCTTTTTAGACCCCATGAAACCTGAACTTCCCCTGGAGGACTTGGGGTCACTCCCCAGGGGGGCACTTGGGGAGGAGTTAGGTCCAATGGGCTCTGTGTCCTGATGTGCACCCTCCTTCTCCTTCCTAAGCTCTGGAAACTCACTCTGAGGGTGACCAGTCGGGGTGGCCAATACTGTTGGGGCAATATGAGCTCAAAGGGAAAACTCGAGGAAGCAGCGATGAATCTTAGATGGCTGATGAGTAGAAGAAAAGCTGCTAACCTGACCAGGAATAAGATACACAGGGAGGTCCTGCTTCCTGTCCAATCATACTGAACTTAGAACATCAGATAATGGCAAGCTTTGGCTAAGATGTGGGGAAGTGAGCCCTTGTGTTCTGCTGGTGTGAGAGAAGTCTTAGACTGCATGCAGCATGGGACCAGTGATCCTCCTCCCAGATCTGCTCTGAGAGACATGCCAACGTGGTGGGGAGTGGGTAAGTAAACTGCAGCCATGCCATGGGCACCATGCAGCAGTGGATGCCATTGCTGAGCATAGGTAACCACTGCAAGTGGTCTGAGAACCAGGGGTAAGTGCAAAAGTCAAGGACAGGAATGAAATTTGTGGTACAATTTCATTTATGTAAATTACAACGCAAACTTTCAAAAGACAGATTGGAGGAAGCCTCCACATTCCAGGAAGTCCCTCCGTGTAGGGGAGTAGACGCCTCTAGCAGGAAGGAGGATGGAGGGCAGGGTTGGGGACAAAGGAAAGTAGAGGCAAACACCAAGGCAGTGTCTCAGCCTGGGTTCCCTAGAAAGCAGAGCCTGAGGCAAGGATTACAAACTAATGCTTTATTGGGAAGATGACTGGAAAGACTGAAGGGGAGCCTGGGCAGAAATGCCCTGTGCAGGGTTGCATTGTTGGTGTTTGACAGCACCTCATCTGTGAGTCTGGATGTGGTGGGAGGAGCCAGAAACTCTGGGAGTGTGACCTGTTGGAGGTAAGCATTGGAATCACAGTGTGGTTGGATGCACTGGTGTCCAAGGGGTCAGGAGTTGATGATTAGGAGAACCAGAGGCCAAGAGAGTCCGAGAAGATGCTCAGGAGGGGGCAGTTGCCTGACGACTGAGCAGTGCCATGGACTCGTGGGCTGAGAAGGAGGAGCCCAGTTCTCCTTGCCAGAGTGTGTATATATGTGCATGTCTTAGATCTAGATAGACTTGGGTCTGAACCCTTGAGCAAATTATGTGCCTAGTTAACCTCGGTATCCACATTGACAGAATGCACATAATAAGAGTGTTACTTTCCGAGAGTTTTGTGAGTGTAAAGTGCCTGGCATGGTTGGCACTCAGCAGACATACACTGTGTTACTACCTGGGGCTGGCAGGCCGGCCACGTGGTGCTCGGCTGCTCAGCCACCCGTCTGGAGAGGGACTGCTACATTTCTCAGCTGCCTTTGTTCCCATTGTAACAAGCTGGAATCTGCAGCAAGATGCCTCTCTTCCAGAGAGAAAACACCCAGAGAAGTTGCCCCTTCATAACCAAGCACATGATTTATTTTTCTCTTTAGGTTTCTGTGTTTTGACACCTGATTACATCCAGCTTCACACTCAGAGTTCTCTGTGTACCAAGCACTAATTATTTCATGTGTCCTGAAATAGAGACAACAAAATGCCACTTACTGCATTAATTGGGACTCGTTTTACCCCCCGGGACTCTTGTTCTGCACATAGTTTTTATTCTGTATTTGTTCATTAATTCAGCCATCCAGTCACCAGACATTGAGAGCTTGCTACATGCCAGGCACAGTGTGGGCACTTGGGTTCCAGAGGTAAGACCCCAACTCTGCCATGGCCTACAGGCCCTGGGGGACAGATAGGTGGCATCCCATGGGATAGCACCTTTGAGGGGCTGAGGGAGCAGATGAAGTGCTGAGGGGCCCCTGGGAGGCAGCTGCCCCTGGAGAGCCATCTGGCCTGAATTATAGGGCATGAGTGGGATTTCTCAAGGTGGCAAAGTGGGAGCCCATTTGGTGGTATGTGCTGATGAGGTGCTCGGATTTGGAGTGAATCTTCCCTGGGGTAAGAGGAGTAGCAGAAGGTGAAATGGGGGCTGGATGAGGTGGGCTCTGAATGCCAGGCCCAGGTGTCATTCTGTTGGATATCAAGCAGCAGTGGGAAAGCCGGGAGGTGAGACCAGGTACGGGGTAGCAACCCTGGGTGTGGGGATACCCATGGGAGGCAGGGATCACAGACTGTACCAGGTCTAAGGAGGGCCTGGCTGCACACATATTAGATGTCCCTGAATGATCATGGCAGGGACACCCATGACACCTGGCACCTTGGAGGGCTCCCTGTCTTCTCCCACTCTCACTGGGGGCAGTGTGTTCATTGTGAGGATCTGGCTTTGCTGCTGTTATTGTGGTGTTCAGGATGGTAAGATTTGCCTCTGTAAATCCAGCTTCTCAGTCCTTCAAAATTTTATCTCGCTTTATTTTAAAGAATATACTTATTTTACAAAACAGGACAGATTTTATGTGTTAACACAGTATACTCAATATAAAGAATAAAGTTTTTAACCAGGAACAACATGAATCACTGCTGTGGGCTGGGCTGGTGTGATGGCATTTCCCAGGAAGTGTCGTGGTCCTTTGCAAGGAAGTGTCCACTTTGGGTTGGAGCCCTCCTGCCCAAGAGACAAAGCTGGGCAGGAGCTTTGCTGGAGCAGCCGAGAGAGATGGTGTGAGGGATCCTGCACGGGGGACAGAGACTGCACATCTGATGTGAATGAGCAAGGGTTGTGCTAGAATTGGCTTATGGATGGCCTAGAGAAGGGGGCGACCCTTTCTCCATGGACAGCCCAGCAGTCATGCTCCACTGTGCGTTTTCTAATCTAGAGAGTAGGTCAGGAGCCAATAGCCCACAATCTCTGTGGGCTAAACAAGAGTAGTGCTGAGGTTTGTGAGGTGGCAGATTCACCTGGGGATTTCCTGGTGCTCATTGCTGTACACTGTGCATCATGCAGTAAGGGGGCAGGTGAGATTAGCACATGTGTCCTCAGGACGAGGGGCTTTGGGTTATCCTTTTCAATAAGGGCCCTGGGTTGTGATAGTGAAAGGAGGGGATGGGCAGTGTGTATAGGCTATGAACTCCTCAGCACTGAGCAGAGGGATCATGTATCCTTCTCCTACAATGCTGATGGGCAGCAGGAAATCAAGACCATGTTCTGAGATTCTACACATCAGACTCCTGTCTATTTCTGGCCCAATGTTGACCTAGGGACTTCAGAGAAGCCACGGCTCTTGGTGGGGTAGGAGTGGCCAGAAGCTGTAGCACACCAAGGGTTTGCCAAAGCACAATACAGGAAGCAAAGCCTTATCTAAACCAACTGACAAAAACTGGTGTCTTGAAGTAAATTTCGGGCAAAAGCATGGAGTGAGCTTGAGAATTACTTGCAAATTGTTACTGGGGCTCACTGAAATCACACAGAGCACAGGCTGATAACTGCAAGGGACCTGGAGAGAATCCAGAGAATCTGGTATGAGAGGAGCACAGACTGGCCATGGATTCTAGATGTTGGTTTTGGAATCTTTTGTCTATCCTTCATGTTGCTGCCATTAATGTAGGTGAATAGATCTTCTCAGGTAGTATGTGTCCAAGCAATGCCAATTAATCCCTTGGTTAGCTGCATCTAGTCCTGAGTTAAAAAGCCCTCTAGATAGACAGTTTTTCACCCACAGTCAAGATTATGGTACCTAGAGCAGGCAAAGCCTAGGGAGCTACTCTCTTATTCATGGAGATGACATATTCTCTCTAAGCATTGAGGTCTGCTCATGAGAAAGCCCTGCAGTTAGAGCACTGCGTGGGCAGTCAAGCATTTGCTTTTGTGCTCAGCCATTCAGGAGCTGAGGTCCCTTGGACAGGTTACTGTCCCTCTCTGGGTGACTGTTCACTCACCCATAAAATGGGGGCTGGAGTGGACTCAATGAGCTGCCTGGTCCTTACAGTTTTGAAACACTTTGATTCTAGACTTTGACTTCTTCCCTTTGGCCTAGCTTAGGTGCTTGGGACACTCTTAGCAGACCCAAGACACCTGCTGGTTCTCTCCGGTGGGGGTCTGTGTGGGAGACAGTGTCTAAGTCTACTTTCTTGGAGGGACATGAGTCTTTGGCAGATAATAGATGATTGTGTGGGCAGTTCCATATATTCTGGGGTGTATATCTTGTGGCTATGCTGTCTATTAGATGTAGAATGACTGGCTTGGCCCAGGTGTTCAGACTCCAAACCCCATGCTCTTCTGGCAGGAGAGCCTACCCCTAGGGAGAAGTGAGGTCTTGTGTAGGTCAGAGTGAAGTAGACAAACTTAGTGCAGTGGCTAAGTGAGGTAGGCCATCCAGGGTCAGTGCAGAGAGTTCTTGAGTTCTGGTTCATCATTTAATTCACCATTGACGTCTGGGGAATGGCTGGTGGGCCTGCCATGAGCCGTGTTTGCTGCAATTCCAGTGTGATTAGGAAGAGTCATTTTCTGTGCCTCCTGGCACAGGGTCTGGTCCACAGGTGGTGGAGATAAAACTCCCTTGGAAGGATGCTGTAATGGCCAATGTAGATGGTGGCAGATTATGCATCTTAAAATGTGATTGCAAAATCAATAAGCCAATTACAGCGGTTAAATCTTTGCCTTTTCGGAGCCGCCTGTGGAGCTGAGCTGCTTGCTGTGGCATCAGGTGGCTGTGTGGCCCTGACTGCAGGGATGGAAGGGTGAGAAGGCTGCATGCGGGGCTCTTCTCTCTCCTTTGGGAGCCCTGCCCTCATTGTGTGGACTCCTCAGTGGAAAAAACTGTTGCCAGGAACTCTTTTGCACTTATGCATTGGAGATGGGGGCAAGAGGTAAGGGATATTTTTTTTTTGAGTGCTTATGGTGACTTCATATATCACCATTACATCTTAACAACCCTGTGAGCTAAGTGTTGGCATCATCATTTCACACGGAAGGTGCATTGGTTTTCCTTGCTACACAGCAAACCTGCTCAAAACTCTGTGGCTTAAAAGAGCACATCACTGTCTATTTAGCTCACAATTCTACTGGCTGGTTCCTTCTGGTCTGGGCTGGGTCAGACTGATGCTGGTGGGTTGACTGGAGGCCTCTTGGTCCTGAGTGGCCTCATTCCGAAGTCTGGAAGTGAGCTGGCAGTTGGCCGGGATGTGGGGGTGACTCTATCTCTCACTGTGGCAGGAAAGCCCGGGCACATTCCCATGTCAGTGAAGGGTTCTAAGAGCATCAAAGATAGAAGCTGAAAGTCTTCATTTTAGGTCTAGACTCAGAGTGGGCACAATGTCACTTTTGTCACTTGCTATTGGTCAAAGCAAATGACTGGGGCTGCCCAGAATAGCGGGAGGGGCTGTCAAGGATGGTGGCCATTTTTGTAACCCACCACACAGAGAAGCTGAGCTTCTAAGACTTGAAGCAGCCTGCCCAGGGCATGCAGCTAGAATGGGAACCCACCTGAGGCACCTGGGTGGCTCAGTTGGTTAAGTGTCTGACTCTTGATTTCAGCTCGGTCATGGCCTCACGAACCATGAGATAGAGCCCTGTGTTGGGCTCTGTGCTGATAGCCTGGGGCCTTCTTGGGATTCACTCTCCCTCTCTCTCTGCCCCTCCCCCACTCATGCTTCCTAAACATACAAACAAACTTTAGAATGGGAACCCAGCCTGTGCTTTTCTAATACTGAATGTGGTGTTCAAGGAAACACAACTCTTAAAGAGAGAGCAATGCTCAACTCAGATAACTGAGAGTCTGCATTGTGGAATTTGAGGCAGCCATGGCTGATGGTGGGTAAGAGTTTTCAGATAGAGGGTGAGTTTTTAAATTGCTGAGTATGGAGAGCATCCAGAGTTGTGTGACTGCTGAGTCTTCCTTGGCTGTGACCCTGGTGGACTCCTGAGTAGAGGGCTTCTGTATGTGTTCTGTCCCCCATCACCCCTCTCTATCTCCTTCCTCCATGGCTCTGTTCTTATTCTTTTTTTGTGGTGTGGGAGGCATGTGTGTGTATATGTACCTTCCATCAGAAGCTATGCTTCATCTTTTTGGAAGTAATGGGATTTAAAAAGCAAATTCATAACAAATAGATTTCTGTTTGCAATGCACACAGCTGGTATTTACTTCCATATTTCGAAATAATATGCTGACACTGCTATTTCTTGACTAATCGATTTTAAACATTGTCTATGGACTGCAGTGGAAGATGGCAATTCAGCTCTGCATGGACTTCCTTGCATTGGCCCTTCTGCCATCCTTCGGTGTACTTTTTGTCACAACTTTTGGTTAAATCAATGGTCAGTGTTTCTGTTACTATGACAGTACATTTTGCTTACCGCTAAGTGAAGTAGACAATGATGATGTTTCCTGGACTTAACATGTGCATGTTTTCCTTTTATTTGGTTTTCCATGTACCTATGTTTATTTTTCCTAACCACTTTGCCAGATCAGTTCTATATGAACCAGTTTTATATTCCAAATAGTCAAACTGACATTCTATCAATTTCCTTTTCTCCCAGACCCTCCCACACGGGGTTTCTGGATCTTGGTTGCTCTCCAGATTCCCAAGCAGCCTGTCATCCTGGGGCTTACTTTGTATCATGCTCTGGATGGACTCCTGGGTCTCATGGCTTCCTTGCCTGCTTCACATCATCATTTTGCTGAAGCATGTCCTCTTAATAGTCCCCTAAGTTATGAAAAGAGTCCCTCTGTGTCTGAAAATATTTCTTCCAAGCAGACTCTGGGACATGGGTTTGTGTGAAGATGACTCATTAAGAAGATACTTCTAGGAGAAAGGGGGAGGGGGTGGGGAAGCAGGGCAAGGAGGAGGAAGCCAGGCCAAGTTTGATTTCAGCAGGAGTGCCAGTCACAGCCTTCCCAAGGAGCCCTGGGGTGAATACCACATCCCAGAGTTTGCCCTGCAAAAGGCAGCGGTGGGGTGTAGGGGAACCCTAGCTCTAGGCACTCTGTCTGGGCCTGAGGGTCGTCGTCTGGAGACCACTGTGGTGCATGCCACTGGGAGCCCAACACACAACAGTTGGTGGCATAGACCAGGAGAGGTTGGCTGAGGGATCAGGACCAACGTCATCAGGGCAGCTCTGCAGCTGTGTGGGCAGGGTCCAACATTCAATGCAGGAAATAGGGATCATTACAGGTGTTCACACCAGTGTTGGAAGGGCTAAAGAGACAATTTCTAGGTGAGTCTCCTTGGGATGATTTTCAGAATGATACAGAATGCTCACAAGGGAGCCATTCCCCCTAAGGAAGCCTCTGGTCTCCTGCAAGCTGAGGCATAGACCCTCAATTCTTCCAGGCAGCCTGAGTCATACAGAAAGAAACCACCTCTACCACTGCCATAGCTTGGTGTCCACACCTTCTTAACCAGGATTTCATGAAAATTGCCTCCCCCAACACAAAACCCACTTAATATATAGGACAGTGGCTGTAAACAAGTCTCAGAAATAGAGTTTTATCTATCTAATCTTTACGAATAGAAGGAGGGAAAACTGGAGGTTTAGAGAGCAATACGAATGCCATACAACTGGATATACACTTCTAGATTAAACAATTTTTTTCCCTGACAATTTTGAGAGCATTGCTCCATTATATTTGAATTCGTGGTTTCATTGTTGGAAAGTCTAATGCCATTCTAGTTCCCTTATGAGCAACTTTCTTTCTTTCTTTTTTTCCTCTCTATGGAAGCTTTGAGGATCTTCTCTTTCCCCCTGGCACCATAAGATGTTATGATGATGTATGTTGATGTGGGGTGTTTTTCTTTCATTTTGTGGGGTGCTCAGTGGACCCCTTCAATCTGAACCTTATGACCTGTGCTATGGACTAAAATTTGTTTCCCCCTGTCTGCATATTCCTATGTTAAACCTGACCCCCAATGGGATGGTATTAGGAGGTGGGGCCTTTGGGTGGTGCTTTGCTCATGAAAGGGAGTAGTCCTTAGAAAAGAGGCCCCAGAGATCTCCGTCAGTCCTCCACCATGTGGGGACACAGCGAGAGAGAAGACAGATGTCAGTGAATCAGGAAAAGGGCCCTTATGAGTTGTGGACCCTGTTGGTGCCGTGGTCTTGGACTTAGCCTCCAACACTGCAAGGGATAAGTATTTGCTGTTCATGGTATTCTTGTTCCAGTTACCTGAGCGGACTAAGATGACCTGTGAAATAGTTAATATCATCTCATTGATAGTTTCCCTCTCCTATGTTTTCATTTTCTAGATTGCAGATTTTCTGAATTGACCTTTTCAGTTTCTTGTCTTTCTCTGCTTTCCATCTCTTTCTGCACTAATTTTTGTCTTTTTGTTCTACTTATTTCAGCCATTACACTATTATTTGAATTTCTAAGAGTTCTTCATGCATCTGTTACTTTTCCCACAGAACCCTATTCTTGTTTTGTGCCTGCAGGATCTTTCTGATTTAAATTTTTTCCTCCTTTTTTTCTATTTTGATTTCATTTTCCCCATGTTAGAAGATTGCCTCAAATGTTTGGTGGTTGCTGGCTGCCAGTTCAGATTTAACAATGAAGCACTCAAAGCAAGTGGGGAGCCCTTGTGGTATGGGAGGGCCAGTCAACCAGAGGCTATGTGAGCAGCTGGCAATGAGAACTTATCAGTGGGGATCCCCAGATGTTGGACCTTGGGGTCTCTTTTCTGCACAATAATCCTGTCTACTTTCTTGGGGCCAGAGCCAGGAGTGGGTTAGGTGGTAGTTGTTCTGCTGTTTGAGTACAGACTTTCTCTTCTCCTCTGTTTCTCTTCTGCATCTCACGCCCATCCTCCATTGTGCTTGGGTCCCCCAGGCTGGAGCCTTCTGGCTTAGTTTCTCCAGAAGCAAACGTTTGATGTCCTGACTCACAGGCTTTCAGAAGTGCAGGAGGGCCCCTGAGCTTCTGGGACCCTTGGGGTTTCCTCCCCAGGCCAGCAGGGGTTATGTTTGCTGCACAATTACTGATGGTGCCCCTCTCACATTGTCCCATTGTGGCCCTCTCCCCACACTTCCTTCCAGCCTCCCGGTGTGCCCTGGAGGTTCCTATCCTGGGCCCCACGGGCTTGTTTGGGGCCAGCCAACTCCTTCCCTGGGCACTGCCTCTGTGCTTCCCTGAGGGTAGCTTCCTGGGTCCTCCTGGGGCTGGTACTCTCCTCCAGCCTTTTCCTAGATTCCAAAATGTTACTGCCATTTTGCATCTGCGTCTGTGCCCTCAGTTCTTATGGATTTATATATTTTAAAAAAATCCACTGATGTCATTTTAGTGGAGTGTTGTGAGCGAGAGCCAATGGTGGGTGTGATCAGACTCTACATTTACCTGCAGTCTGGAAGGGACTCCAGGGAAATGCACAGCCATTAGGAAGAAACATGGTGGCTGCCATACCTCTTGGGTAAGCTCTTTCCCCTGCCTCCTGTGGCAGCTTACATGTTTCCTGTGGAATTATTTTACACGTGGGGCTTGCTGGGTCTCTAGGCATTTGCAGTGCACAGGATGTTTATTGGTACCTTCCAGGGCCTGGCCGTGGGCTGGGGATGGGGCAGGACCATGGGAAAGTTCCTGCCCATGTGGGCTGACACTGGTGGGAAGACAGTCTTGGGTAGCAGGTGCCAGAGCAGGTCATACACTGGCTTAAGGGGAGAGCCATCTGAGAGCCTGCGTGGCATCTATGGCTCCCGGATAGACATGAATAGAGGTGTGAGGCCTAGAGCATGCCTTCAACAGTGCGATGTTTGAAGCTTTGTAAAAGACAAAGTGAAAAGAACATGCAAAGAAGCAGGCAAGCCCTCCCTTCCTTCTCCCCTCCCACCCACACTCCACAAAGACACTGTGGAGTACTTCCTACCTCCTCAGAAAACTCTGCAGCAGCACTGGGTGAACTCCTCAGGGCCAGTTCTAGTTCACGTGGTCCTGGAGTGCAACGAGGACTTTCTCTCACGGGGTCAGATTTGCATAAGTTATGACAAGCACATGCTGGTAGATCCTGTGTCTCTCTCCCCAGCATCTAATAAAGAAAAATTCAGTTCAAGGTAGATCTTTCTCTGCCCCAAGCAGACCAAGTGTGGTTCAATTGATTACTTGCACATTTGTGGTACATCCTCCCTGTGTTAGCTTTCTGTGCTGTGTAACCATTACCATGGACTGCGTGGCTGTACCAGCTCCCAGCTTTGTAAGTCAGAGGTTCAGCATGGTGCGACTGTGTTCTCTGCTCAGGGAATCATGAGGCTGACATACAAGGTTTGGCCAGGCTGAGTTTGCTTCTGGAGACTCTGGGGAAAAATCGCTCTCTTGTTCATTCCTTTTTTTTTTCCCTTGGACATATAAAATTATATATATTTAAGATGTACAACATGATGGTTTGGTATATTCATACATTGTGAAATGATCGCCACAATCAAGTTAACACATCCATTACATCATATAGTTATCGTGTGTGTGTGTGTGTGTGTGTGTATGTGTGTGTGTGCGTGCACACGTGTTTAGTTTTTTTTAATGAAAAATTTTTAAAATTTTATTTAAATCCAGGTTAGTTAACGTATACTGTAACAATGGTTTCAGAAGTAGAATTTAGTGATTCATCACCTACATATAACACCCAGTGTTCACCCCAATAGTGCCCTCCTCAGTGCCCATCCCCCATCTAGCCCATCCTCCCATCCCCCCACCTACCTCTCCTCCAGCAACCTTCAGTTTGTTCTCTGTGTTTAAGAGTCTTTTATGGTTTGCTTCCCTCTCTGTTTTTATCTTATTTTCCCCTCCCTTCCCCTATGTTCATCTGTTTTGTTTCTTAAATTCCACATATAAGTTAAGACATGATATTTGTCTTTCTATGACTGACTTATTTTACTTAGCATAATGGAACCCTCCAGTTCCATCTATGTTGTTGCAAATGGCAAGATTTCATTCTTTTTGATTGCCAAGTAATATTCCATTGTGTATGTGTATGTATGTATGTATGTATGTATGTGTATGTGTGTATGTATGTGTATATATATATATATATATATATACACACACACATTGTGTATATGTGGGAGAGCCATTTGAGAGCTTGCATGGCATCTATGGCCCCCCATATACATATGTATATATGGTATGTACACACACACACACACAGTGTGGTTAGGTTTAATTTGAGATCTATCCTCTTAGCAAATTTCAAATTTACAACACAGTATTGTTAACTATGGTCATCGGGCTACACGTTTCATCTCTAGGACTTACTGATCCTGCCCACATAACTTAAACTTTGTACCCTTGACCAGCATATCTCCATTTCCACCCACCACTAGCCCGTGACAACCTCCATTCTATTCTCTGCTTCTATGAGTTTGACTGTTTTAGATTCCACATATAAGTGAGATAATGCAGTATTTGTCTTCATGTATCTGGCTTATTTCGCTTAGTGTAATGTCTTCCAGCTCCATCCATGTTGTAACAAAGGTTATTTCCTTCTTTTTAAAGGCTGAATGATATTTCATTATATGTATGTACCACATTTCCCTTATCCATTTATCTAAGGACACATTAGATTGTTTCCATGTCTTAGTTATTGTGAATAATGCTGCAATGAATATGGGAGTGCAAATATCTTTTTGAAATCCTGATTTCAAGTCCTTTGAATATATGCCCAGAAATGGGGTTGCTGGATCATATTGTAGCTCATACTGTTTTCCATAATGGCTGTACTAATTTGTACACCAGTGTACAGAATTTCCTTTTCCCCACCTCCTCACCAACACTTATCTTTTATCCTTTTGGTAACAGCCATTGTAGCAGGTGCAAGCTGATAGCTCATTGATTTTGACTTGCATTTCCTGGTGATGAGTGATGCTGAACACTTTTTCACATACCTGTTGACCATTTGGATGGCTTCTTTCCAGAAGTGCCTATTTGGGGCTTTGCTTGCTAATTCATTTTGTTGGCAGCACTCAGCTCCTTGTGGTTGGAGGACTACATGCTCTGCTGGGGACTGCTCTTGGTTTCTAAAGGCCATGGGGCGCCTGGGTGGCTCAGTCGGTTAAGCGTCCGACTTCGGCCAGGTCACGATCTCGCGGTCCGTGAGTTTGAGCCCCGCGTCGGGCTCTGGGCTGATGGCTCGGAGCCTGGAGCCTGTTTCTGATTCTGTGTCTCCCTCTCTCTCTGCCCCTCCCCCGTTTATGCTCTGTCTCTCTCTGTCCCAAAAAATAAAATAAAAACCGTTGAAGAAAAAAAAAAATTTTAAAGGCCACCCGTAGTCTTGTCACATGCCTCCTTCCATCTTTAGGCCAGCAAAGGTGCATTAAGTCCTTCTTATGCTTGGAATCTCCCACTTCCTCTGCTGGTCACCAGCTGGAGAAAACTCTCCTTTTAAAAGGCTCATGTGATTAGGTTAAGTCCTAATAATTCCCCAATATTTTTAAAAAACAAATCTTAATGTTTATTTTTGAGGGAGAAAGTGACAGAGCTCAAGTGGGTGAGGGGCAGAGAGAGAGGGAGACACAGAGTCTGTAGCAAGCTCCAGGCTCTGAGATGTTAGCACAGAACCCAATGCGGGGCTGGAACTAATGAATCGTGAGATCATGACCTAAGCCAAAGTTGGATGCGTAACCGACTGAGCCACCCAGGTGCCCCAATAATTTCCCAGTCTTGAAGTCTGTTGTGCCAAGTGACATACCTAATTATGGAAGTAGCACCCATCACATACACAGGGTGTGTATGCACTGGGCTCCGTGTGGGGAAGGAGCCTGGGCTTGTCTCTTCATAACTGCACTCTGTCCAGGGACACGAGGCTGACACACACAAACTCAGTGTGTGGAGAGTGTTAGGAGAGCCACGCTCCGCTCCTGTCACTGTCAGTAACTAGCTGCCTCTCCCTGGGGCTCAGTTTGTAAGTGGCTATATTGGGATTGAGTGATGGGCTTTATCTTGTATGCCAAATCTGGCTGGTTGGCCATGGTGCTTGGGGTGCTTCTTGAGAGGCTTGTGAGGTTGGCCTTGACCCTGGCGGGGAAGAGGGTGGTGATTGGTGTCTTTCAAGGATACCCACGGGCCCTCCTGCCATCTCCTGACTGATCTTCGCACGCTTCCAGCTCATTTGTTCAGCACACATTTACTGACGCTCTCTTTCCCCAGCATTTCAGGCTGCCGAGTTCACACTGAGCTATCTGAGAGGATTTTTTTGCAGAAGAGAATAACGGGAACCCAAGACTGGGGCACTAGGGGATAAATGGAAGGCATGAACTTGTGTAAAACCTTCGAGCACGAAGGACTCTATTCTGGGGACAAAAGCTTCATCCTGTTTTGTTTTGTTTTTTCCTGAAACAGAAACTGCGTTGAACTATTGAACTGGGCAAAAGCATATGACTGAACACAGGACTGCTGCACCCACATTCTTGATAAAAATTGGACACTCTGCAAAAAATATTTTCCTAGTAACTGTCACAATGTACTCAGATAATTTTGTACATTGTAAAATGTAATTATATCTTCCACTCAGAATTTTTGGAAGACAACTGGTGCAAGTTTCTGGAGACTTCTGCAGTTTGCTAATAAAGACCCTGGGTGTTTACTGCTCCTCGACAGGATGAAGTTTGGGTTGCTGCCTGAATCTACGCTTCCCAAGTGGCGATTCTAAGACCCCAGATAAACTCTTTTGTCTTATTTGGGTAACTTCCTGTTTTCTTAGCCAAGAAAGGGAAGGAAGAAAATCGACATTCTGCCTGTTATCCCTCGACGCCTATTGCATGGGCCACCGAGTCACCTGCACCATGTCATGGGCTTCCTTTGCCAGGTTTGTGCCATGTCCTCCTGTAATAAATAAGAAAGCTGAGGTGCATTCAAATCACTTACACACACCGGAGCAGAGACAGAAGAAACCCTCACCCTTCTGACAGTTCTAAGTACTGGGGTGCTGCATCGACGGCAAGAGCAAGGACAGCAAGAGGAAGCCTCTCACATCCAGGTCCCCCTCCCCCGCCCCCAGCCTCCCTTCTTGACAGTCATTTTCCTACCAACTTGGCCATCCCACCTCAGGGGGCATGTAGCCTGGATGCTGTGATAAAACACCCTCTTTGCACCAAGGCAATTGAGAGCAGGGGGTCAAGGGCTGGTTGCTCCTGGGTTTGATTCCTAATCACTTTTTAAATCCCTCGTGCCTTGTGAAATAAACGTGATGGACTTTGGGGGCTGGTTTCTGAAGCCTTGTGAAGAGGAGAGGCCCAGGCAGCCTGCGGACAGCTAATTTGATCAGAGGTTGTGATTTCCTCCTCTTGCCTCTGTGTCCAGGGCAGATAAAATGGAAGGAGGGCAGAGATGCTTAATTAACCCTGTAATTCTTGCATGGGCTAATTAGCATATAGATGAGGGTGGCTTTCCAAGCCTGTCTCAGAGCTGTCTCCTGTCTGTGTGCAGAGCGCTGGGCTAGCCCCCACATTAACCAGTCACAGTCCTTCCCAAGTTCTGCCTAAAGGAGGCCCATGACCGTGGGGTGGTACAGGGAGATTGGGGGCCTCTTATGGACTTAGGAATTTTTAACACAATCTTTCAGCCAGTGCTTTGAGGACACTATGACCGGGGCTACTTGGGCTTCTCATTAGTTTGGCCTGGTTCTGGCATTCTGGACCCTCTGTGGTCGACTTCTACCCACCCTGGGGTCTCTGCCCTCTGACCTTGTCTTCCCAAGCTGAGAGTGTGGAGCCCAGCTGTGGCAGTTGCCCAGGAGGAGGGGTTGGACTCAACCATTTGCCCTGTCTTTCCCAGAGCTGCGTTGGTTATCTGTCCCCTCCCTTATCCAGTTGGTAGATTCAAGGCTTGGAGAGCCTTAGAAGCCCTCCTGGAATTTCCTCCCCACTAACTAGGCGTAGGCATGCCAAGCACAGCTATTCCCTTGGTTGGGGTGGGGTGGGGGTGGAGGGTTCCAGTCAGGGGTCTGACAAATGTGCTGTGTGGCTTAGTGTGCTGGGGGAGTGAGTGGGCCCAGGCAGGGTGGAAGTAGGACCATGGGCAAGCCCCTCTGGCCCTCCAACCCTTCCTGTGTCCACTCCTTGAGGGTCTGCCCCTGAAGCTCTCCAGTGTACCCTCACTCCCCACCTTGCAGCTCCAGAAGTCTACCTGCTGTAGCACGTGGGGCTGGAGGTTTGAAGAAAGAAAACATTCGCTTAACAAAGTCCAGGTTTGAATTTGATCTGGGCCAAGCCTGTGTCCTGATGCACACAGGTTCCACCGGGGTTCCTGATGACCCAGTCACATGGAGGGAGAAGGCACACAGGACAAAACGGCCAGGGCAGGGATGCAGGCCCAGCCTTGTCCCAACCGTCCCCATCCGTGAAATGGGGATGATGATACACACTTCACAGATTCAATTTCTGGTCTCACAAGAAGCACCTTGGAGGGTGGAGCCCTATCCGCATTTTACAGATAAGACTGTTGGGGCTCAGAGTGGCCATGTTTAGCTCAAGAGGCCAGAATTGGGAATAGAGCCTAGGGTAGCATGCAGACCAGTGGGACTCTGAGCTTCTGTTCCCCCCCCAGCGGGAGAGGGCAGAGGGCCTCCGTGTAGGGCATGTCAGGGTGTGCACATGTGTGTGCACATGTGTGTGCACGTGTGTGTGCATGTGTGTGTGTGTGCCTGTGTTAGCATGCATGGGGTCTGCTCAGCAGTTCTGTGGGGCTGCTGTGGTGGAACCAACACACAGGCCTGAGGAAAGGTCTGTTCATTCTATCACTTATCTTAGTGACAGTGGTGTGGGCAGAACTTGCGAGTAGCCAGAAATATTTTAAGAGAAAACATTTTTAAAGTTTATTTATTTATTTTGAGAGAGTGAGCGAGCGGGAAGAGGGGCAGGGAGAGGGGGAGAGAGAAAATCCCAAGCAGACCCCGGGCTGTCAGTGCAGAGCCCAATGCTGGGCTCGAACTCATAAACAGTGAGATCATGACCTGAGTTGAAACCAAGAGTTAAATGCTCAACTGACTGAGCCACCCAGGGGCCATAAGAGAAATTAAAAAAAATTTTTTTTAATGTTTATTCATTTTGGAGAGACAGAGAGTGTGAGTGGGGAGGGGCAGAGAGAGAGAGGGAAACACAGAATCTGAAGCTGGCTCCAGGCTCTGAGCTGTCATCACAGAGCCCGACGCAGGGCTTGAACTCATGGCAGCATCATGAGATCATGACCTGAGCCAAAGTCAGACGCTTAACTGACTAATCCACCCAGGTACCCCACTAATAAATTTTTTATTGAGATAATTGTAAATTCACTTGAAGTTGTGAGAAATAATAAGGTTCACTTGTACCCTTTACAGGGTTTCCTTTAATGGTAACATTACAAAATTATAGTATAATATCACACAGTACATGCTGATGTTGATACAACCATCTGATCTTATTTAGGTTTCCCCAGTTTTACTTTCATTCATTTGTGCATGTGTTTGTACATGGAGGTGTATGTGGGAGGAGTGGTTTGAAGGATGGGGCTGATCAAGGGGAGGATATGACCATGTGGGGCAGTAACACACCATAGGCTCAATGAGGTCGTGTTGAGACAGGGTTGCATGTGGGGGAACCCTTCCTAGCAGAAATCTGTGCAGAGGCTATGAGGTCCAGAGAGGGGTGTCACTACTCAGAAGGAGAGGAGGGCAGGACACCTTCTGGGAGAGAAGCAGGTGGGGCAGAGGGCTCATGTGTCCAGGTGGTGTCACTTAGCCACACCCCAGGCATGTCTGGGTCACAGAGTTGGGAAGTGCAGCAGGGGCATCGGGCTTTATGTTATAATTTTTTAAATGTTTATTTATTTATTTAAAAAATTTTTTTAACACTTATTTATTTTTGAGACAGAGAGAGACAGAGCATGAACAGGGGAGGGTCAGAGAGAAAGGGAGACACAGAATCTGAAACAGGTTCCAGGCTCTGAGCCGTCAGCACAGAGCCTGACGCAGGGCTTGAACTCACGAACCGTGAGATCATGACCTGAGCCGAAGTCGGACGCTGAACCGACTGAGCCACCCAGGCGCCCCAAATGTTTATTTTTTAAAGAGAGAGACACAGTGCGAGCAGGGGAGGGGCAGAGAGAGAGGGAGACACAGAATCCAAAGTAGGGTCCAGGTTTGGTGCTGTCAGCACAGAGCCCAATGAGGGGCTCCAACCCATGAAACAAACTGTGATATTGTGACCTGAGTGGAAGTCAGAAGCTTAATTGACTGAGCCACCCAGGTGCCCCTGGGCTTTATCTTATAAATAAAGAACAGCTACTGGGAGAGTTTCCATGAGATATGCAAAGCAGGCAGTCTCTAAATGGCTAAAACTTTGCTTGTTTGGGCTGCTTTTTTAAATAATTGGATGTGTGTAAATTGGAATTTGGTGCCTGAGGGCTTTTGACCTAATGGGTCTCAGCCACAGCTGGAGAAATAAACAACTCAGGGGCAATACATACTGGCCATCTTTGGCTTATTTATGAGTGTGTGTGTGTGTGTGTGTGTGTGTGTGTGTATGTGTGTGTAGGCCTGTGTTTATACAATTCTATCACTTGTGTAGTTTTATGTATCCACCAGCACAGTCAGGTTACTGAGCCATGTTAACAATCCAAAGTTCCCTCCTGTTAGCATTTTCTAATCCACTGCTAGCCACCACCTGCCCCACCCCCCAATCCCTGGCAACCACTAGTTTGTCCCCCATTTCTTAAGTGTTACTATTTCAAAAAAGTTATATGAAAGAAATTATATAATCCCTTTGAGACTGGCTTTTTTTTTCTCTCAGCATAATTCCCTGGAGATTGGGCTATTACAAATAAAGCTGCTGTGAACATTTGTGTAATTGTTTTTGTGAGAACACAAATTTTCATTTCTCTAGGATAGTGTCCAGAGTCCTGTGGCAATTGCATGTTTGCTTTTGCGAAGAAATTGCCAAACTGCTTTTCTGAGAGGCTCTATTGTTTGATGTGCCTGAAAGCGTGAGACATCTGGTGTCCCTGCATGCTCCCCTAGTATTTGGTGGTGTTACTATTTTTACCATACCCTCATTCTCATAGGTATATGATGATACCTCTTGTGGTTTCAATTTGCATTTCTCTAAGGGCTGCTGATGCTGTCTTTTCGTGGGCTTTTTCCCATCTGTATATCCTATTGAGTGAAATGTGTTCTCACGTCTTTTGCTCATCTTCAGACTGGATATATATATTTTTTTAATGTTGAGTTTTGATTATTCTTTATGTATTCTAGATACTAGTCCTTTTTTTCAGATATGTTGTTTGCAAATATATTCTCCAAGTCTGTAGCTTGTCATTTTTATCTTTTTTATGTGAGTATTCGCAGAACCAAAGTTTTACATTTTAATAAGGTCCAGTTTAGGAGCACCTGGGTGGCTCAGTTGAGCTTCTGACTTCGGCTCAGGTCATGATCTCACAGCTTGTGGGTTCAAGCCCCGTGTTGGGCTCTGTGTTGACAGCTCAGAGTGTGGAGCCTGCTTGGGATCTGTGTCTCCTTCTCTTTCTTCCCCTCCCCTGTTCACATACTCTTTCTTTCTCTCTCTCTCTCTCAAAAATAAGTAAACATTAAAAAAAAAATAAGGTCCAGCTTATTAAAATTTCCTCTTAAAGATGATGCTTTTGGTATCAAGTCAAAGGACTCTTTGCCTAGCACTGATCCTGAAGAGTTTTCCTTATTTGTTTATTTTTTCCTGAAAGTTTTATAGTACTATGTTTTGCATTTAAGTCTATGATTCATTTTGGATGAACTTTTTTTTGTGTGTGTGTCAGATATGAGGTTTTAGGTTTTGTTTTTTATTTTTGAAAAGGCTATTCTTCTATCTAATTGGTTTTGCACTTTTGTTGAAAATTATTGGACATATTTAATTCTACTCTGTGTTCTCTGTTCTATTCCATTGATCTATGTATTCGTTTCTCTACCAATGCCACATTTACTGTAGCCTTAATATTAGATAGATTATTCCCACTTAATTTTTTTTTATCTCAATGTTGTTTACTATGCTAGTTCCTGTGCCTTTCCCTATACATTTTAGAATAAGTTTCTCTATGTCTATAAAAAACCTTATGGGCATCACATTAAATCTATCAATCAATTTGAAGGAGAGTTGATATCTCACTATTTTGAGTCTTCAAATCCATGGAGTATCCAAGAAGTGTAATATCTCTCCTTTCATTTAAGTCTTCCTTGATTGTTTTCATCAGCATTTTGTAAATTTCAACATATAGACCCTATACATGTTTTGTTAAATGTATATCTAACTATTTCACTTTCTTTGGAGCAATTGTGAATGGTATTGTGTTTTATTTTATTTTATTTTTTAAGTTTATTTATTTATTTTGAGAGACAGAGAGAGACAGAGAGAGAGAGAGAGAGCAGGGGAGGGCAGAAAGAGAGGGAGAGAGAGAATCCAAGCAGGGTCTGTGCTGTCAGTGCAGAGTCCAATGTGGGGCTTGATCCCATGAACCATGAGATCATGACCTGAGCCAAAATCAGACTCTTAACAGACTGAGCCACTGGGGCTACTGAGCCCCGGTATTGTGTTTTAAAATTTGTTTTCTGTATTTCATTTCAGAAATGTGATTGATTTTTTTTGGTGTTAATCTTGTATCCTATGACCTTGCTGAGCTCACTTATTCATTATAGGAGGATTTTTTTTTTGTAGATTCCTTAAGGTTTTTTATGTAGTTAATCATGTCATCTTCAATACAGATAGTTTTGTGTTTTTTTTCCTTCTTGATGTCTTTCATTTACTTTTCTTGCCTTATTGTAGTGACTAGAACTTCTTGGGGGAAATATTCAGGTTTTTTTTCTACCATTGAGTATAAATATTACTGTTATAATTTTTTGGGGAGAGGAAGGTATTCTTTAAAAAGTTGAGGTAATTTGTCTCTATTCCTAGTTTCCTGAGAGTTTTTATTTCTAAATTATGAATGGGTGTTAGATTTTGTTAAAAGCTTTTTCTGCATCAACTGATAATAATATATGGATTTTATTCTTTAGTTTGTTGACATGGTGTATTATACAGATAGATTTTCAAATGTTGAGTCAGTCTTGCATTCTTGGAATAAAATTCACTTGATCATGATGTATAATTCTTGTTACATATTGTTGGAATTCTTTTAAATTTCATTGAGGGTTTTGCATCTGAAGTCCATAAGAGAGATTGGAGCACAGTTTTGTCTTTGGTTTTGGGATGAGAGTATTCCCCTCTCTTATGTTTTATGGATGAGATTTTGTAAAATTGGTGTTGATTTTTCTTTCAAATTTTTGATGGAACTCTTCAGTAAAACAATCTGGTTCTGGACATTTCATTCTTGGAAGCTTTTAAATTATGAATTCAATTTCATTGATGATTATAGGGCTACTCAGATGTCTATTTCATCTTGGTTGAGTTTTGGTACA
The DNA here is from genome assembly GCF_014898765.1 of Herpailurus yagouaroundi. Taxonomy (NCBI): domain Eukaryota; kingdom Metazoa; phylum Chordata; class Mammalia; order Carnivora; family Felidae; genus Herpailurus; species Herpailurus yagouaroundi. The sequence goes on along the minus strand of NW_024412395.1, from coordinate 2,451,516 downwards.
TTATAGTTTTCAATGAATTGGTACACTTCTAAATTGTCAAATTTATGAATTTAAAGCTGTTCACAGTATTCCCTTATTACCTTTTTAATGACTGTGGAATCTGGAGTGATATTGGTGATCTGTGTCTTTTATCTTTTGTTTTTGTTAGTATTGCTAAAGGTTTATCAATTTCACTGACTTTTTTAAAGAACCAATTTATTATTTCATTGATTTTTCTATATTGTTTTTCTATCTTCAATTTCATTGACTTCTCTTTTTTTTATTTTTTTCAACGTTTTTTATTTATTTTTGGGACAGAGAGAGACAGAGCATGAATGGGGGAGGGGCAGAGAGAGAGGGAGACACAGAATCAGAAACAGGCTCCAGGCTCCGAGCCATCAGCCCAGAGCCCGACGCGGGGCTCGAACTCACGGACCGCCAGATCGTGACCTGGCTGAAGTCGGACGCTTAACCGACTGTGCCACCCAGGTGCCCCAGACTTCTCTTTTTACTATTTTATTCCTTGTGCTTGTTTTTCATGTATTTTGCTCTGTCTTTGCTAGTTTCTTGAGGTAGGAACTTAGGTTGATTTTATATTTGATTTGAGATTGGTAAGGCTATTAATATCTAATGTAACTATAAATAATAAATACAAATATAAATTGTGCTATAAGTTCCCCCCTTAGCCCTGCTTTAGCTGCATCACAAAAATGTTGTGTCTTCAATTTCATTGTATACCATGTATTTTTAAATTGCCTTTGAGGCTTCCTTCTTGACTTATGGATTATTTAAAAGTGTGTTGTTTAGTTTCACTGTGTCTGTTGTTTTTGATTTCTGGTTTCATTCCATTATGGTCCAAGAACTCAGTCTGTATTGTTTCAATTCTTCTAAATTTGTTGAGACTTAAAACTTTTTTTTATTTGAGTATAGTTAATACACAATATTACATTAGTTTCAATTGTTGAGAGTGGGTTTTTTAAAGTTTTTATTTAAATTCCAGTTAGTTAACATACAGTGTAATATTAGTTTCAGGTGTACAATTTAGTGATTCATTGCTTACATACAACATCTGGTGTTCACCACAATAAGTGCCCTCCTTAATCCCCATCACCTATTTCACCCATTCCCCACCCCCCTCCCCTCTAGTGATTATCAGCCTATTCAGGAGTGGTTTTATAGACCAGGATATGGTCTGTCTTGGTGAATGTTCCATAGCCACTTTTAAAATGTGTATTCTGCTATTCTGGGGTGGAGTGCTCTATGTATGTTAATTAGAGCTCCTTGGGTGGTTGTGTTGTTAGCAATCCCTCTATATCCTTGCTGATTTTCTGCTTAGTGGTTCTGCAGGTTGCTGAAAGGAGAGTGTTGGAGTCCCAACTATAATTTTAGCTTTATCTGTTTCTCTTTTCAGCTCTGTTTTTGCTTCATGTGTTTTGAGGCTCTGTTGTTTGGTGCATACACATTTAGGATTGTTATGTATTCCTGGTAATTTGGTCCTTTTATCATTATGTAATATCCCTCTTTGTCTCTAGTAATTCCTCTTCTCAGAAGTCTATTTTATCTGATATTAACATATCCGCTCCTGTTTTAAAATGTTTTGTATGGCCTCGGACAATGAATTCCCTTCTCAGCTTTGGGTTTCAGTTTCTTCATCTATAAAATAGAAGGGGAGGTTTGGGGTCAAACAAGGTGGCCTTGAAGACCCTTCTAGTAGTGATATTCTGTGGCTCACATCTCCCACATGATCTCTGTGTAGGTGATGCTGTGTACTGCTTTTGTGCAAAGGATGTTTTCCTTAGCAAGTGCAAACCCAGGGAGCAGGCATGAGGACCAGGGCAGTGGAGGAGGGCAGAAGGGGGAACATGGGAGGATTATCACTGAGTTAGACTTGATTAAGAGAACAGGGTCCCTAAGAAGCTGTACCCTGTGTCTCAGGGTATCCCTTGAGCCGCAGGGAAGGAACTTGCCCACTGGTTTGTATATACCACTGGATAAAGGTTTGTCCTTGGGGTATTAACCCTTGGCTCCTCCAGACACATGTGTGTAGATGTGATGGCCTCCCTGGGGATGTCAGCAGGGATGCTCAGGTCGCAGGGGTGGCAGGGGCAAAGGCAGGGGCCAGGAACTTCATTTCATCTGTGTGAAGTTGGTCAGAGACCAAAGGAGCAGGAACAGAGATGGGAGGCCAAGAGGACCTGAAGTGGCTCATCTCCTTTCTCACCATCAGTGGTGCTCATTCTTATCTTCCCTCATTGACTCAGCTGAACACATGCAAATCATTGTGCCATGTGTGGCTAGCTTGATTATTCTTGGTCCACTTATTCAACATTCAGGCATATATGGCTCTGTTTCTTAATGTGACCATTCTGAGCAACTGGCTCACAGCTCCGGGCAGGTACCCCTGCCTTCTGTGATGCAGGGTGAGACCGTGTGTCACGCCATGGCATCCTCTACCCAGCTGGTCCATGAGCTTCATGACCTCACAGTTGCAGGGGCTCCAGCACCTCTGTCATGTTGGAGTGTTCTGCCAGGGGTGCCCTAACAAGGTGCCCCCATCCTCTCTGAGCTGCCTGGAGTGGGGACTTGGTCTGGCTTAGCTGTGATGGGCCCATCACCATCTGTTTGAAAGTTGTTTTGTGAAGATTTGCTCAATAAATTTCCTTGTGTGCATTGTCTGAAAGATCACCATTAATGCATAGTTTTTGCTGGGTTTCAAAGATGCTCCTTTGGGTCCCTAGCCTGTGGGATGATTGCAGAGATGAAAACCAGTGCAGGCAGATGATGGAGATGTTGGGAAAATCCCAGAGTCAGGGGGAAGACATTTGCCTGATAACTGCTCTAGTCTGTAGGAAGTCAAGAAAAACCTTTTTTTTTTTTTTTTTTTTTTGGCTTGCCTTTCTCTTTTTTCTTCTGGCAAGTGGCAGTGATTCAAGCTATGTTTCCAATTAGGACATATGGTAGAATTAACGAATCTCTTCCACTGTACATTGCAGGCCATATTTAGTATGGAGAGGATGTGAAGTTTTCCTTGGTGATAATAATGCCAGCAGCTGTCATCTTCCAAGCACCTATTCGGTGTCAGATCACGGCATGCATTGTCTCATTTTGTCATCATGACAGCCCCGAGGGTAGGTGTCATTACCCGATGTCACCCGATGTCCTCGGTGGGGGTTTTGGAACTTCCTTTGTTCATGTAGGAGGTGGGGCCTGGGTCTTCTTGGTTGCTCAGAACTCAGACTGTGGATGAGGCCTGTGTGAGCAGTGGGTGCTATCAAGGAGGGTCATGGAGGGGTGAGGATGGGAGACTGGTGCTCCAGGGAGTGGGAGCCCCAGCTGGGGGGGGGGGTTGGACAGGGCCCCTGGGACACAGAAGGGGCAAGACACTGGCATCAGGCTGGGCCCCACACAGACTCACAATCTGGACCCCTAAAGGGACTTGGGGACAGTCATCCTTCTGGGGGCAGAACTTCTGTCTTAGGCTGTCCAGCTTCTGGAACCATGAAGCTCCTTTGGAAGTGGAGTTTGAAGAACCTGGCCCGCATTTTCTCCCACGATTGCATTCCTGGGACTTCACTGGGCCTGAGACTGTCCGAGGTACTGGAGAGAGAAAAGGAGAAGACAGGGAGTGCCACCCTGGTCCTGCTGCAGGTGGTTTGAGCCAAGTGGCCCTGGGCTGCCCCACATGTGGCCTCATACAGGGCCTCCTCCTCTCCAGACCCTGAATCTGCAGCAGGAAATTACAGGTTTGAGGTAGATGATTTCTAAGAGCTGCCCTTTTATGACATGGAGGCCACCATTCCAAGCACTGGGGGCTGGACAGGCACCCTGAGCTGTGAGGTGGGCAGACCCAGCGCTCATGTTCACATGAGTTCCAAGCTTTTCCAGTTTTTCTAGAGAAGCCAGAATTTAGATTTTATGTGATAACTCCTGAGTTTCAAAAAGTGATAACTGGTTTAAAACAAAACAAAACAAAACAAAACAAAACAAAACATTGAAGGCTAAACAAGGTCCCTTTGCTAGCTGGATGTCCTGTGGGAGCCACTGTGTACCTCTAGGCTGGGGCCTTGAGTCCATGAATTATGAAGCCAAATCTGTACAAGGAAACAGGAGGAATCAGCATCTGAATCAGCACTGTGTCTCCTTCCGACTCTGCTGCTTCCCAGCACCTGTCATAGGCTTGATGCCTGGTAGACTATTAGTAATTTCTGAGAGGTTATCTCTTTCATGTATCCTCCATGACTTTCCATCAGGGGTCCATAGCTTTGTGCTTCAGTGTCAGGTGTGAGCATGTGTGAGAGTCTGTGAGAGTGACTGCATGTGTGTATGTGTGTGTGTGTGAGAGAGAGAGAGAGAGAGAGAGAGAGCGATGTGCATGTGATCATGTGTTTGTGTGAGAATGTGCATGAGTGTGCATGCCTATGAGTGTGTATATAAGAGAGCATGTGTGTAGGAGCAGGTGTGAGTGTCGGTGAGTGTGCATGGGAAACTGGCCATAGGAGCAGGTGTGAGTGTGGGTGAGTATGTATGAGT
>NW_024412395.1:2408585-2446997 GCF_014898765.1 Herpailurus yagouaroundi | reverse complement strand
TAGGAGCAGTGTGAGTGTGGGTGAGTGTGTATGAGAGACTGGCCATAGGAGCAAGTGTGAGTGTGGGTGAGTGTGTATGAGAGACTAGCAGTAGGAGCAGTGTGAGTGTGGGTGAGTTTGTATGAGTGACTAGCAGTTCAAGCAGTGTGAGTGTGGGTAAGGGTGGTGCCGTCTCCTTTGCAGTCTGGGGTTGCTTTGTAAGCTGAGCATTTTGCTCCAGACTCCTGCTGGTTGCTGACAAGAACATGACTAGTCCCTGCTGCCCATTCCCTTGGCTCCTGTCCAAGATGTTTTCCCCACAACAAAAGGGACTAAGCACTTTCTCACCCGTGGTGTCCACCGTGGGCTTGGGTCCCAGCACCTCTGCATAGACTATTGCTGCTGGGCCCTGCCGGAGATGCCATGTGGAGAGCCCAGAGACCATGATGGGAGGGATTTGGCATGTGACTCGGGATGTCCTGGACCTGCCATGCTGCCAGCTGAGCACCATGGAGCAGCCTAGTTGATGTCACGCAGAGCAGAAGAATGACCAGCCAAGTCCTACCTCAATTCCCAACCCACAAAATAGTGAGATGTTACAAAATGGTATTGTGCGAAGACACTAAATCTTGGGATGGTTTGTAGAACAGCAGCAGATAAGCAGAATAATCAATTCCTTTAATATTTCCCAAATGGTAACGTGTCATATTTTGTAAAAGATTTCTTTCATGTCGCTTCAGTTTAGGAAGAACTATGTCAGCAAACTGTGACAATTAAAAAAAAGAAGATGAAGAAGCCCAAATCCCAGTGAGACCCAGGCTAGCTCATTCATTTGGATTCAGTTCTAATGATGATTACTTATTTCCCCCTGTTAGCAGCATCACTGGTAACTAAAGTTAGCTTTGGCTCAAAAATCAATGTGTTATTTTAGAGCCCAAAGTAGGCAGCGAAGTGTCTGATGATTGACGACAGGATTGCTGGAGCTCTAGCTGGCTCCGGGCCTCGCTTCCTTCCCTCTTGTCGTCTCCCGGGTGGCAACAGGGAGCAGCCAGCCCACTGCCCAGGTGGCCCGCAGCCGGTAAGGATGTGCAAAAGCCTCCAGCAGGTTTCCTGCCATCCTTGGGCCAGGCCTCCCTTGGTGAGGCAATGCAATCCACCGATGCTGCTGTGGCTGAATTGAGTTTTCCCCCATTCTTGTGTTGCAGTCTGAACCCCCCAGGACCGCAGCATGTGGCCTTATTTGCACATCCGGTGTGGTTGGAGTCCTCCTGAGAAGGGGCGGCCAGGACACAGATGCACACAGAGAAGATGATGTGAAGACAGAGAAGACGAGCATCCAGGCCAGGAGACAGGCCTGGGACCCATGCTTCTCCCATGGCCTTCGGATGGAGCCCGCCTTGCTGACACCTCAGTTTTGCACTCCATCTTGCCACAGGCTTGGACTGGCCCACGCTCCTGGGCATCCTGTGTGGTTACCCATGCACTCCACCCCCACCCTCCGACCCCGTCCATGGCTCTTCCCATGCTCTGGAGCCCCTCCCCAGCTAGGCCCTACTCCTTTCCAGGATGATGCTCTCAGGACCACGCTTCGCCCATCCCTGTGACCCCTTACGTCCTTGTGGGGTTTTGCTCTTTCATTCATGTGACAAGCAGAAGTGACACTGCAGCTGGGTTCTTGGTCCCTCCATTTCTGTGTCTTATGGCTGAGAAATCCCCAGGGTGGGACAACCCAGTAATTCCGAATCAAAGCTCTGCTGGCAAGCATTACTCATGTTGTCTCTGACCGCACACTTTGGGACACACTGGACCCGCTCTTGGTCTGTTCCCATCTAGGCTCCTCGTGGCACAGTTGTCCTGTGCATGAAGGCTGAAGCCAAGGCTGAGGCAGGATGGGGCAAACTCAGAGTGCTGTGGGGTGGGGCCTGGTAGGCCTGCTAGTGGGGCTTGAGAGGCCATAGCAGTGGGCAGCAGTCATCAGATGGCACATGCTGCCGGAAGGACAGGGTCAGGGAAGGAAAGCATAGTGTAGGTCAAGAGCAAGGAAAGCAAAGTCTGGAGGTGCTGAAATGTTCACAGAGTCCCAGAAGGATAGGCGGTGAGCTGTGGTAGAAGAGGGGGGCAGGCTGAAGGCTCGGGAGGGAGAGGCCCGATGCCAGCCTGGCGGTGGCCCTGCTTCCTCAGCTTTCCTGGGATTCACACGTGATGTTCGTACACTGGCTTCCTGTACTTTTGGGGAGGAATCTTGGGATGAAGCAAGAGTGGGCGGGGAGAAGTGGATGGCTGCCATGCAGGCCAGCTGCACGGGGAGCGCTGGGCCAGAGTGGCCTTCAGAGACGTCCCTGGCTAGGTGAGGGGGAGAGATGGCCTTGCCTCCACCAGCCGCAGGAGGGCGGGACCTCAGGCCAGGCTGCTGTCTGCAGCTGTGTCCACCTTGCAGTAGCTGACAGCACCCAGCAGCCTAGAGACCATTTGGGGTGTCCTGCCTCTGCCCCTGATCCTGCCATCCCCTTCTCTGCTGTGCCCTCCACTTTCCAGCCCCCAGTACACAGGGGTCCCCAGGGATACTTGTCTGGCATCTTACTCTTCCCCTTGGGCCCTGCCTCTCTCCAGAGGTGCCCCAGGCAGAGGCCTCTGGTGCCTGTTTAGCTGTGTGGGACCAGTAATCTGCTGATGGCAGTGCTTGGTGCTGTGACAGCTTCTGTGGACTCTGCTGGTCCTGCCCTGCTTACCCAGGAGCACAGTCCCTTCTGCTGGGCACCACCATGAGTAAGACATACTCCTTGCTCTGGTCATTGCTCAGCGTGTCCTCCCAGCCCTTGGTGCCACCGCCGTCGAGACCCGTGTCTTCTGCCTATCATACCTGTGGTGACTGCATTCTTTCCCTTGCCCCTTCCTCAGGGTGTCCACTGCCCTAGGTCGCTGGGGTCAGGGCTACTTCTCTCCCTCCACCTGAGATAAGTGACCAGTGGAGGGTGCTTGAACCAGGAACCTATCCATGGCCGACCAGAAACTTAGGCCCCAGGGAAAGCTACCAAGGGCTTGGGCTGGGCCAGCCAGGTTCTGGAGTGGACACTGAACTGAAGAAGCCAACAGAGCCTGTGCAGAGAAAGGGACCGAGAGTGGGCTGTTGTGGTTCTGGTAGGTGGCTTGGCAGGAGAGGAGGTGCACAGAGAGGGAGAGACACCCAGGGGCTGGGGAGTGACCACCTCAGGGACCCCCCCTCCCAGGGCTTGTATGTGCTTTCCAGAAGGGCATTCCAGACCTTTCCCCAAGGCAGCCTTGGTTCTCTCTCGAATCGGTAACCAGCTCTTTGTCAGGTATGGCTTTTGCACAGTCCCTGCATGGCTGGCCTGGGCCAGCCCTCTGTGGAGGGAGTGAGGAGAGTAGGGGAGAGGGGGGCCGAGGGAGAGCTCAGGCTGGGGAGACACTGCCTCTGAACAACCAGCCCTCTTCAGGCTGGAGGTGGGAGCAGGCCCGGAGCAGTTGGGAGGTCCTGCAGAGGAGGGATTCCTGAGCCTCCTCTTGGGACAGGGCCAGCGGGATGCTGGGTGACAGGCTTTAACAAAGGCAGGGCTTCGAGCAAGGAGGCCAGGTGGGAATGTGCCTTGGGCATGCTTGGACAAGCAGACCACGATTCTCGCCCAGAAAGAGGCCCTGCAGCCTTTTCTATGTGGCCTGAAATTGGCAACTACCTCACGCCCACATTAGGGGAATGGCCATCTAAATTATGGAGCGATTAGAATGAATGCCATGCAGCCATTACATGGTTTACTCAACACATGAATTAACACTATAAAGTGCTTGCAATGTGACCCTGAGTACGAAAACCAGGCTACAAAATCATACCCCATCCTGGCAATTTTGCTTTGTGAACAAACAGAAGCTAAGCACAGAGAAAAGCCTGGAAGAAAATATATGAATATGTCAACGGTGAGTTTATGGGTTTTAAATTTTTTGGTGTTTTACATATTTTCTATTAAGACAAAAGTTATTTAAAAAAAGAGAATGTGAAATGCTGTTACTGTGTTGGTATAAGGTGGATATAAATGAATTCATGCTTCCCATCTTACGAATGTCCTGATCACATCAAAGCAGAGCCTGTGCTGGACTCAGAGGCCAAAGGGGATGATGGTGGGGCCTGGCCCTTGGGAACCCACTGTGTGCTGGGGGCAGCTGGCCAAAGACAAGGCCTTCCAGCTGTGGTGAGGGGAGCAGAGGTGGCATGGGGGGTGCAGAGAAAGCTTCTTGGGGAAGAGGTGCCAGCAGGACCTGACCCAGGGGCAAACCAAAGATTTCATCAGCTTGCTGGGACTGAGGCCAGCGTGGGCCCTCCCACGCATGCCATTGTCCCGCTTCCCTGAAGGAGGTGCATGGAGTTGCTGGCTGCTGTGCACTCACTTTTCTCCTGAGGCAGGCCAGCTGGGTCTAGTCCTCGCTGGGCAACTCTTGGAGGCCTCTGTTGCCTCATCTGTATAATTGGAGTGGTAACATACCTGCTGCCACAGGCCTGAGCCTGGTGCCATTGTGCAGAGGCCTGTGGAGATGCCATGTCATGCCAGGCTGGTGGGCAGCAGCTCAGTGCAGGCTCCAACCGCGTCTCTTCCCAAGGCCTGGTCCTGAAAGGTCCTGGAAAACATAGGATGATGCTCCCGTCAGGGCCACAGGGTCAGGGATGTCCTGGGTAAGTAAGAGCTTGGTCCCCACTCCAAGCCCAAGTGTCTGAGGGAAGGGGCTGGGTATTGCTCAAGTCTGACACCTATTTTGCCGAATGAGTGAAGGGTGAATGAATAAACAGTCTTTGACAGACATTGGGTTTTGCCTGTGGCTGGCATGCTAGAAGGTGCAGTAAATGCAGCCCTAGGATGGTCACTCTAACTGCCTGGAGCCATCTCTCCTGCACCTGTGCATTCTTGCTGTTCTGTCAGGAAGGACCTCCCCAGACAGGGTTGGGGTATCTAGTCCCGGCATGTGAGGAGGAAGCTACATGAACAGCACTAATTTCCAAGGTTTAATTCTGACCTCACTGGTCTCTCTGATCCTCCCCACCCCCACACCACTGCATTTCTGGGATTCCCAGGGCTCCCAGGTGTCTGCCAGCATGGTCTTCCCACTCCTGCTCCCCATGAAGCTGCCTTGTGTATAGAGTTCTTGTGGGAATGCTTAGATGCACGAGGGAGGACCCAAGATGCCAGGCCCAGAGTACTCCTCACACTCCAGGCCCATGTAGCCAAGCCTCTCCCTCCCCTCCGCCCAGGGCTCAGACATGATGCTATCCAAGGGCCATAGAGCACCCATCTGCTCCCCTCGTCCCTGGGAGACTCAAGCGTGGGTGGTGGTCAGTGGGCTTATTCCTCATATGCCTGGCTTTCCACCTTCCAGCACACGGCAGTGGAAACTCCTTGGTTCCCTTGTGGTTTGCCAGGGAAGGCCCAGTGCCTGGTTCTGGCTTGACTGTGGGCCGAAGTGATGAGTGTCATGCCCAGTCTGGGCGTTTCGTTTCTGATGTCAGGCCCTTCAGAGTTCTTTACCTCTTCCCGTGGCCAGCTAAATTCCAGAAAGTAGCTCTACACCTCCACCTGGGTCTCTGCGTGAGGGAAGCCCTCCTGTGGGTTTCACAGTGTGAGCAGTGCTACGTCTCTCTGATTTGTAAGTTGCTAAATGTGGGTCGTCACCTGTGCCAGGACAGGCACTATCCTGAGTGAAATAGGCCCTGTAGAAACTGCATCTTTCCCAGAAAGGAGGAGCCACAGCCACTTAAGGGGCCCTGGTGACTTAGCTAGTTCAACCCTTTCATTTTACAGAGGGGGAAACTGAGGCTGGAGATGGAAGGACAGCATCTCAGGTCACAGCCTGTTGGTGACATAGCTGGGATCCAGTCTCTGCAAGTTGTGGTGGCCCCCCCTCTTTTTTTTTTTTTTTTTTTTTTTTTTTAGCTGAATCATGTTGCCTCCACAGTGGATTTGTGGAAATGCTTCCAAAGCAAAACAGGAAAATGAATGGCCTGACTTTGGGGTGAGGGAGAGTTAATAAAGTAAAAGGAATCCTCACTGAACACTCATTATTAAAGTTAGCCTGAGGCCAAGAGATGTGTACAGCTGTTGCCACACAGGCTGCAGGCTTCTTGGAAAGAGGGACAGCCAGGTGAGGCCAGGATGGATTCGTACCCAGGGTGTAGAGCACAGACAGCCCTGAGGTCCGTGAGGAGGGGAGGTGGCAGAGGCCAGCGGCCGACAGCCCGGAGGGGTGGGCTCTGGACTGCCTTACTCGTGGTTCGTGTTGGCTGGGCCCTTCCTGGACAGCCTCCCAGCACCACCTCAAGGAGGTTGTATCAGCCCTGTTTTAGAGGAGGCTTACAGACGTTAAGTGACTTGTCCAGGTTTCGGGTGGCAGAGCTGGGGTTTGACCCTTGGCGGTGTGGCCCCAGGACCTGTGCATTCCCGGAGCCAGCCCATGGAGCTATTGCAGAAAGCCTGCTTTAGCATCCAGAGTTTGCCACATTTGAGCTGTGTGTCCTTGGGCACCGCTTTGCTTCTCTGAGCCTGCTTCTTGCCAGCCCATCAGATGGAGGTGTTAGGGCGGATCCTGGGACTGTTTCTTGGTGTTCCCCGAGTTTTTGCAAACATTGTGTGGGAATGCCAGGCACTGTCCAGCATGTGGTAGGCCCATGCTTGGTTGTGATTTCAGAGTCCCCAGGCTGGGGCAGTGCATTCACCGGGGTCTGTGGAGGTTCCTCAAGCACAGACTATCCTTGGGATCAAGTGCTTCTACCCCAGTGTCCCGTGTGGGTGCCTGCACCCAGCACTTTCCCTAGAAGAGAAGCCTGTTTTCCTGAGGCTCTGTGGGTGGTTTGGAGAAAGGAACGGCCCCTTCTGGGAAGGAAGGAAGAGAGAGGGTGGTGGGAATTGCCGCTGGGGCCTGAGCACAGAGGTCAGGTGAGGGGAGCCGACGATGCCGGGAAGAGCATATTGATTTCCTCCTTTTAAAAATGGACTCAAGTGGAATCATTCATAATGTGCTCTCCCCACCACTGACAATACCCATTCCCATCACTGTCGGGCAAATGGATTTGCAGCACTCTCGGAAAAAGAAAACACATTGCCCAAGATGTGCAAAGAGGGCTTGGTCCCATCCCCAGATGCTTTCTGCACAGCTTGCTGGTGGCTGTCTGGGTACAGAGGGCACCGGGATGCACTGTCAGGGGCTGCTTCCAGGACGAGGTCAACACCGGGTACTGTGGTCATAACGTGTGGTCAACCCATGGTGGGCAGAGCCCCCAAGGGGATGTTGATGGAGCTTGGGGGTCAGGGGGCCACCTGGGGGAGGCAGCATTTGAGCTGAGTCTCAGAAGTAAGAGTGCTCATGCAGAGCATGTTAGGCAGAGGGATGCCACACCCAGTGCCTGGCTGAGTGGCCTTTTGCAGGGAACCAGCAGAAGCCTTGTGTGGCTGGGACCCAAAGGATGAAGGAGGGAGATGGGATGCTTAGAGAGGTGGGCAGGGGTGGCCCTAGGGGTTCTGATGCTTTTCCTTGATGCCACTCTTCAAGGACTGCGGTACAGGGTGGATCAGAACAACTTGGGAGACAAGAGTGGGTGTCTGTGTGTAGCCCCTGCTGGTCAACCCAATATGCCTATCCTGGGCCTGGAGCTGGGCAAAAGGGAGTGACCTGGGGTCACTGTTCTGCTTCCGTAGGTTTGGCCTGAGGCTATGGGGCAGCAGGCTGGACTCCAGGCTCAGCCGGCCATGGCCCCAGAGCCAATCCCCTGACCAGCCAGGCTGCTTCTCCTGCCAGCAGGGGTCAGGAGACCGTCACATGGAAGGGGTATCTTGGTGTTGGTTAGTTCATTCACTCATTTATTCATTCAATCCCCAGGAGGAACATCAAAGCCGAGGCCTGCTGGGTGAGCCCGTGGCAAGCTGGACCCTTGGCATTCAGGAGGGCATGTGGACAGACACAAGCTTTGGAACCAGGCAGACCAGTGATCAAGTCATACACACTAGTGAATGACCTTTAGAAAGCCATATGAGGTCTCTGAGTCTCAGTTTTCTTAGAGCAAAATGGTTGTCAGATGGTTGTGGATAACTCTAAAAGTAGCTGGCAAGTGCCAGGCCACCATCTGACCGCCAGGAGATCAACAAGATGTCTTCCATTTACCTGTACATAGTGAGAAGGTTGAGCCTCAGGGCCTTGGCACGTGCTGTGTCCTTGTCTGGATCACTCTTATTTCCTGATGCCCCGTGGTCAGCTCCAAGACACCTTTCAGATGCTTGCTTAGCTATTACCTTCTTAGTGAGGACCCCCTTCTCCCACCCCCTCCCCAGTCCTGAGCACAATGCCATTGGTGTAGATTTGTGGACTTCATGAGGGCTGGGGTTTGTTTTGTTCCCTGGGTCTCCTCCATGCCTGGGACAGTGCCTGGGACATTGCAAGGGGAGAAGGGACCTTGCTGAGATGAACTTTGCTGTGCAAGGGCACGAGCACTCTACTTGTTAATGCCCAGAGCTACAGGAATAAGGGCCTAGTGTCTTCATGGCAGGGGCTCTGCTAATCTTTCTGAGCCTTAGTAAAGTGGGCCCAGAAAACTCTGGCTTGGCATCAGATGAAGATGAAGCTGGTTTGACTCTGTGTGTGTGTTTTGGGGGAGGGGTGTGGTGTGGTCCAGGCTTCAAATGAATAAGGCTCTGTCCCTGCCTATGAGGAGCTCCTGGTCTGAGGGGGAAACACAAAGCCTAACTGAGGTGAGCCATCCAGGATGACACCAGACTCAGGCCCTGGTATGACTTCCCATGGAAGGGATGCCCTGGGGACTTCAGATGGCTGCTTGGTGGCAGCTCCTGGGGCGGGCTCCTCCCTGACCTTCTCTGTTTGTGTCTGTGAGACCCAGGCTCCTTACTGATGTTACCCCGGGAGGCCTGAGAGCTGAGAGCTGTTCTCCCCTAGATATTACAGGGCACACAGTTAAAAGATAGCTCTATAAAACTTCTAGGGAGGTGGGGTGCAAAGGGGCAAAGTCAGGACACCCGCCCCCACCCATCTCTGCACAAAGAGCCCTTGCTGCAATGATGAGCAATGTGGTTAAGAACACAAGTTTCCCAGGAGAGGGGAACATGCTGGGTCTGAATCCTGTCCCTGATGACTTGCTCTGTGACTGTGAACTAATGACTAAGCTCACTGAGCCCCAGTTTCCTCATCTGTGAAATGGGCATAGTTAACACCAGTTGCCTCAAGGGGCTCTCGGGTTCAGGAGAGCATGCTTTGCAAGCACTGTACTCACTAAATACTACTGGCTCTTGTTATTATCATGGGGATTAAATTCACAGCACAGTATAAATGACAGATAGTGGAGCTCTTCTGTCCTTTTGGAAGGGGGAGACCTTGAGAGGAGACCACAGCCAAGAAAGGAGGGCAGTGGCTCAGGACACATCCAGCCATCTTCCCAGGTGCCCATGGTATTGCCGTTGTTGGGGACAGGAAGCCCTCAGGGTTGACTTGTATGTCTGTTGTCTGTTTGTGCCTGGCCCACAGGGACTGAACCAAGCTAGCTCGGGAAAGGCCGTCGACAGTAGGCAGAGGTGGGGAGTGTGGGGCATTCCTCTTAGGGTCGCTGGGGCTATACTGGATTCACTAAGTACTCACTGTGCATTTGGCTCAAAGCTGGGGCTTCCAGTCCCTCCCTTCAGGGAACCAGGCCTTTGGTATCAGACTTCCCTCAGGCTTCCCTCAGGCATCCCCCAGCTCCAAACTGGGCAGTGACCTGTTTCTATTTCTGGGCTCAGAGAGTTGTAGCCAAGATTCACTTCCAAGCTGGACAGGAAGAGAGCATGAAGGAGAGACAGCTGGTCCCTGTCCCCAGGGCCTCTGCTATGGAGGGCCACTCAGGGTGGACACAGCTCCTGGAAGGGGTGACCCAGATTGGGATGGCCTAGAGGGTGAGGATGATGGGCTGCATGAGGGAAGGTTGGGAGATGTGGTTGGAATTGTAGCTTCAGTGCTTCTGCATCGTGGCCCAGTTCATGTGGCTGCCCCCGCTCCTGTGGAACAGTGAACTGGAGAGCCGACAACATGTAGAGAACTTTGCTGACTCGGTTCTGAGACCTGGAGCCCCTCTGTGCACCACAGCAGTGGGCAACCCCATTCCCTCAGGGGTCACTGGTGAAGGAGGCCAGTGCCTCATTCCTGTCCTTGAATCATTCCAACAATCCTGGGTCACCCTCCTGCCCCCAACCACCCCCACCTTATGTGAGAGGCAACTGGAAAGTTAGGGAAGTTGCTTGTGAGTGGTAGAGGAGGGTCAAACCCACAGGACTTCTGCACTCAGAGACGCCACCACAGCTCTGGGCTCCAGCAGTGGCTGTTGCTTTCAGGAAGATTGTATTGGGATCTCTGTCCCACCTCTGCTTCCAACTTAGCCTCCTACCCAAACTTCCCAGTTCCCCTGCCTTGTCTAAAGGAAGGCGTGCTGTAGAGAGCCAGACGCGGGCTCTGGGGAGCCATTTCTAATGGGAAAACATGCCCATTTGCCTAAATGAATCAAATCCATTTCTCTCCCATACATATTTCATGGGCTTCCTCTCTGTGTAATTTAATTATCACTGTTGTTAGTGTTAATGTCCTGGCTGGTGTAGCTCTGCTCTCCAGACCCTTGGAGCCTAATGCTGCAGCGGGGCTCCAAGGAGGAGCCAGGAGAATGGAACCATCTCTATGGCAACAGGATGCGATAATATTTCCTGGTGATCTATTGCTTTAATCTTAAGGGCTCTGAGTATATTGCCAGCATTAATAAATAAGTCTAAATAACACCCTGGTGAGATTGATATTATTCTATCCATTTTACTGATGGATAAACAGCAACTCAGGGGGGTTAAATGCCTAGCCTGGGGGAAGAGGCGAGAAAGATGGTGATGTGGAAATGTATGCTGAGTATGACCCTGGCTCCTGGGAGGCCCGGCATCCCTGCATCGGGTGCACAGAAGTATTTGGGGAGCCACTGGGACCATGATGGACAAGTGCACTCTGGATGTACTCTCTGTTGCTCTCTGGTTGGGTGGGAGCCAGGCTTGCTCCTGTGGGCAGACAGAAGGACCCTGTAGCCCCCAGCATTGCTCCCTTGTCTTCTCACTGTGGACAGGCCACTGTAAGAGCTCCCATCCTCTGGTCTCAGTATGTTCAACAATACATTTCCTGGAGGAAATAGCCTTTCATCTAATACCAGTCTTGTCTGCCACTGTGAGAGCTAACAGGATGATTCTTGAGACTGGGTTTCCATAGTGGAGAAGCTGGAGTGAGCAAGGGGATAAGGTGCCTCAGGGACAGGAGTTGGGCAAGCTGTCACATGCCCACCTCTCCAGCAAAGACATGCAAACAGGTGTTCCCACTTTTATTTGTCCAGCTATGGGCTTGAGCCTCCATATACCTTTTTGGGAGGAGATCTCCCTGCTTTTAGCTGCCCCCAGGCATACTCAACCTGTGGAGTTTGTCCTGTGTCCAAGTGTACCACATGCTTCCTGGTCCTGCCACACCATGTCACAGGTCCTGCAACAGTGCTCTGTAAGTCTGCTGGCTGGGTCCCAGTGCACTGCCTCTGCGCTCTGGCTCTCCTCCTCCCTCTCCCTAAAGAACATCAGTGCCCCCCGCCCCATCTGCACACAGGCCAAAGAAAATGCTCCTGGCATCTAGTCTCATGGCCATGGCCAGCATAGGCCCTTGCCCGCCTCATTACCCAGCCTCCTTCTTCTTGCAAGGTGAGGATCTTCCAGGGGCGGGGGACGGTGATCACTGGTGTCCTTTTTGTTCCATGAAGCACAGACAGAGTCACCTCTGAGGGGTCCTAGTAATGCGGGATCAAAAGAAGGGGTCTGCAGCCCTGTCTCTTTTGCTAAGGTGCCTCCTTTGCTCCTGTCCCCTTTCTCCGAGACCAGTTATGTCTACCTAGGGGACTTAGCTGCAGCATCAGCTCAACACATTTCTTATTTGGCAATGAGGCCAAATCATTTTAGATTGAGATTATTTTAGGCTTCTTCAGGCCTTTATTAAAAAGACCAGTTCCAGGGTGCTGTGCTGATGGCTTGTCTGGCTACAAAGGGCAGTATGGCCTCCCCAGGCTCTTCTTTCCACATGTGCATTTTCTCTCTACTAGCTGTGTGAGCCCCAGTGTCTCACCTTCCACTGTGGGTGCAGAGTACTGCACCTGTGGAGTGGATGGATGTGAGGAGTCCTCCCAGCCCACATCACTTTTCTCTGTACCCCACCTCTCTGGCTGTGGCTGACTGGAGCAGGTATGAGCACCTGGCTCAAGCTGGACCAGTCAGATTTCTTTCCCCATCCCTTGGAACTGAGCTCCAGAAGACTGTGACTGTACTTGAACCAAGAGAGCATGTAGGGCAGGTGGCCTGGGGCAACTACCTTTGGCTCATACACCTGTAGAAGAGGAAGGTGTTGGGAGGGGCTGGGGAGAGAGAAAAAGAGAGACAGAATGGAGGGGAGAGGATGGAGGAAGAGAAGAGAAGGAAGACAAAGAAACAGAGGTAGGAAGAAGCAGGAAAAGAGACCAGGAGGCCCCTGCAAGAGGGAGGAGAGAACCTCGATGCCTGAGAACTTTCCTGTTCTGTTCTGCTTCCCTGGAGGCTCAGCTGGCAGCCCAGCCAGCAGCCTAGCCCTGAGCTCTGTGAAGTACTTTACCCTTATTCTCCTTTTGTAAAAGTTTATTTATTTATTTATTTTGAGAGAGAGGGATAGAGAGAATCCCAAGCAGGCTCCTCACTGTCAGTGCAGAGCCCAATGTGGGGCTTGATCTCACGAACTGTGAGATCATGACCTCAGTGGAAATCAAGAGTCTGATTCTTAACCAACTGAGTCCCCCAGGTGCCCCTCCTTACTCTGCTTTGTGGCTGGGTAGGAAAGGGTTAAGTCAGCAGGTCTGGGTTGCTCAAACCCTACCCATTCCAAATAAAGGCCTGTCTCCAGAGATTTTAGAATATTCTGTCTGGTAAGAGTGTTTTGCATGCCTGAGGCCTTGGGCCATGCTTTACCGGTTGGGCAAGATAAGTTTATGCAGACAGTGTGATTCATAGCCAGTGCCTGGGTTTCCTCCAGGAGGGGGCTGGAGTCAGTCATGTACGTGTTGCAGACTTATGTGACTGACCCCCAGTCAAACTCTGGACACAGGGCTCAGGTGAACTTCCATGGTTGGAACTTTGCACGTATTTCTGCATTGTTGCTGGGGGAGTTCAGCGTGTCCCTGTGTGACACTGTTGGGAGAAGACCCCTGGAAGCTTGTGCCTGGTTTCTCCTGAGCTTCTCCTGGGTGCCTTTTCCCTCTGCTGGTTTTTGTCTATGTCCTTTCACTGTGATAGACCATACCTGTGTGTATAACAGCTTGTCCTCTCAGTAAGTCATCGATCTGAGGATGGTGGGGGGACCTCTGACATAGCACTTAAGGGGACTTATGCATATTTCTCTCCCTTTCCAATAAAGAGCCTTGTCTGAGCCAGCTTTGAATGAAAAGGATGTTCAGGAAAGGGTCCAGACAGGTAATGGCCCACTGATCCTGACTGACCAGGGAGCATAAAGACCATAGGAACTGTCACCATGGAGGCCTGAGTTGGGGGCCATGCAGAACCTGGGGAAGGCTCTGGTTGTAGGAAAGGGCTGCTCACACAGGCCATGGTTGCAGGTAGAGGTCATAGCCCTGCCTACTGTGGCCTGGCAGGGAGAGAGCCAGAGGACACCAGCCTGGTCTGACCTGCTTCTTTCTGTCTCCAGCCTCTGGCAAAGTCCTCAGGTCCAACAGGAAGCTGCAGGGCAAGTGGGTCTGCAGGGGCAAATGGAGGCCATGCCTGCCCTGACTATAGTGTTGGGGAGGGACCAATGTACGGGCTGTCCCCGTGGTCCCTGATGGTGGCTGAGGCTTAGGACGCCAAGGAGTGTGCCCTGTGCCTGCTGAGCTCGGCCCAACTACACAGCCTCTGTGGGCCCAGGTGCCATGATGACCATGGGGTGGGGCATGTTGTTTGGGAAGAAGTGGAGGGGGGAAGTGGGACTGTCCTGCTGATAGGGCACAGAGCAGGTGGGGGACACTCAGGGAACCAGGATGCCCTGAGGGTGGTACCTAGTTCCACAGCTCCAGGCTTCTGTCTTCTGCCCATAGGCCTCAGGGAGAGGCCATGTAAGGCAGGATGGCTGCCAGGGTCTCCAAGTGGGGCTGCCCTGCCTGTCTGCACATGGCCTTCTCCCTAAAGCTGCCCCCTCCCCACCTGTAGGATGCCCAAGGTGGGTGCTGTGCCAATGGGCAGGCCCAGGTATAAGAATGGATGGAAAGGACTTGCTAATGAATTTGTTAATTAATGAATGCCATTCTTCTTCCCACAAAGGATTCAAGGCTATTTACAAGACCTCAGACAATACAGTAATTACAAAATGGAGACCGACTCACTGGGCCTGGGACAAGGTCAATAAGAATGTGGAGTGGGTGCAGGCGGGCTGCCCTATGGCCCATGCTCACACTTCCTGCCCCACGCTCTCAGCCTGGGCCTGCCCCCCCTCCTCAGGTTCTGGGCTCTGGGGCATGCTCACCTTCCACAGAGTCCTCCTCATTTCTGTGCATGACACAGAGAGCTGGTTTTACCCCAGGAACACTCTCTGTCCTGCCTGAGCTGGCTGGCCAGTGTGGTCATCCCTGAGGTCTCTGTGCCCCATGCTGTGCCCTGCTCCTTGACTGCAGACCTGGCCAGTCTTGGTCCTTCCACACCCTTCTGCTGGCCTTGGCCTTCATGGTACTTCTCCCCAGCCGGGTCTGTGAAAGGACGGCTCTGGGGCCACCCTCCCTAGGTTGCCCTAGTCCTGGTTACTTCACTGCAGGTTACCACACTCGATGCTGTTGATGTTATTGACACCTGCTGGGACGTTGTGTGACTAAGTGTACAATGGTACTACTGGACACCCCAACGCACCTTCAGGGAAGCCTTGGGACCTGTAGTGGGCCACATGACCAGATCCTGGCCCAGACCTTCCCCACGGCTGGCTGTGATGCCCCAAGGGCAAGGAAGTGTGGGGAAAGGTGAAGTCCATCTGGTGGGACTCCCTGGGGCCTGGCTCTGCCCCTCTACACAGGTGCCTCAGCCACCAGCCATCAGCCTTCCACGTGAGATCTGAGAGAGAGGCCATGCAGACACCCTTGTGGAAAGTGAGGGGGTCCAAGAAGAATCATTCACCTCGTTTTGGGTACAGTATCAGATTCCCGCTGTCCATGGAGGAATATGCAAACAAAATGGGAAATCATGGCCTGAATGTGCTAGCAGTATGCAATCAAGCCTGACTTTACAAACCATTAAACCATGCGCTGAGTTATGTTAATTATTATAAATAAGAGCACAAAACAGAATAAAACATCTATAAAAATAATGTAAGATAGAATATATAATGTAAAAGAATGACTAAAAATAAGTGACTCCACTAATTTATTACATGTTACAGTGGTATTCCAGATCAGCTGGGGAAGGTAGAATTCATTTCGGTAAATATAGTGAGTGCTCTACCAGGCCCAGTTTCTTCATCCCACGTGGTTGGCTTGGGCTGAGATCTTCCTGGACTTGGCCACTTGCCTTACTTCCTGGCTGGAATGGTCCTAGTGATGGCTCTTAGACTTTCTGTGGTAGTAAGGCCACTACCATGGGGCACAGAACCACTGTGGTGACCCATCTCCTCATACTGTGTGGGCCTCCTTGGGGCTGAGGGCGAGTCACCCCTGGATCCTACCTACATCTCTCTGCCCAGATCTGACTCAGTGGACCCGCAGGGGCTGTTTGGAGAGGGAGGGGGAAGAAGGCAAATCAGTGCTCCAAGGGATGGATGTTGGCCAATGAGAGAGGCAGGCAGGTGACGTGCTGTGCCTCCCCTTCCTGGGGCCACTCTGTGTTCTCTAGCTGTGTCCTACTTGGCTGTGTGCTGACAGGCTTTGCTCTCTCTCCTTCCCTGGCTCACTTTTTCCCCTCACTATTGCTCCCTTCAAGTATTAGCACATATGTGTGACCGCAGGCTCTGATTCCTAGGGACCCTGTGCTAAAGTAAGTGCATACTGTTTGCCAGGCAGTGTTCTGGGCATGTTAGACATAACAATGCAGAAAACAGAAAAACATCCTTGTCATCATGGAGTTAATGTTCTAGAAATGGTAGTGGGCTGGGGAAGACAGTAAACAGTAAGTGACAGAAAATGTCAGAAACTGGTGAGTGTCCCAGAGGTGGGAATGCCAAGGGGAAGATGAATAGAGACGTTTTATATAAGGTGTTCTCCAAAGGCCTCAACCTTCCAAAGAGGTTGAAACATGCACACAGACTGAAGAAAGCAGTGGGGAGAAACACATGGGGAAGACTGTTCCAAGTGGAGGGAACAGAGGTGTAAAAGCCCTGTGGCAAGACTGCTTGGCATGTTGAAGGCCTAGGAAGGAAGCCAGAGGGCTAGAGCAGGGTGAGCAAGGAGCAGAATAGAAATCACCAGAACACGTTGGGCCGATGAGTCTTGCCAGTGTTGGGGGAAGCAGGGATACCCAAAGGCACTGTTGTATTGGCACAGTAAGAGATGGTGGTAGCCTGGACCAGCATTCAGTAGAGGACTTGATGGCTGGATTCTGGACAGAATTTTAGGTGGATCCAGTAGACATTAGATTTAGACATTAAAAAGAAGAAAGGAAGCAAGGATGACTCCAAGGTATTTGTCCTGAGCACTGGAACTGTGGAATTGCCAAAAACCATGGTGGTGGGCAGGACAGGCTTTGAGGGGAAAGGTTAAGAATTCAGATTGTGTGCATTGAATATGAAATGCAATGGAAATGGTGGGTAGGTAGTTGGACATAGGAGACGGGAGTTTGGAGGTGGGGATTTGAATTGGAGATTGTGTACAGTGCTACCTATATTCTTTAAAAAATTTTTTTGAAGTTTATTCATTTTGAGAGAGACAGAGAGAGCAAGTGGAGTAGGGCAGACAGAGAGGGAGAGATAGAGTGAATCCCAAGCCGGCTCCACACTGCCAGCACAGGGCCGGATGTGGGGCTCGAACCCATGAAACATGAGATCATGACCTGAGCTGAAATGAAGAGTCAGATGCTCAACTGACTGAGCCACCCAGGTGCCCCGTATTCTTTTATATCCTTCTACCTGACATTATGTTTCTGAAAGTTGCATAGGCTGCAGTTAATTTATTTTGAGGCATTCCATTGTGTGAATATATCTGAATTCACTTATACATTTCACTTTTGATGGTCATACGGATTATGTCCAATATTTGAGTAATATGTATATTTCTGCTTTGATTATTCTTGTATGTGTACGCATGGGCTCACATTCCTCTGGGATATATACCTAGAAATGGAATTTCTAGGTCATAGATAAACATATTTTTAATTTCACTAGATAAAGCCAAACTGTTTTTCAAAGTGGTTACACTATTTTGTGCTCCAACTAGTATGCTGGTGTCTGACGTGTCTGAGAGTTCCCGT
Organism: Herpailurus yagouaroundi; assembly: GCF_014898765.1. Lineage (NCBI taxonomy): Eukaryota > Metazoa > Chordata > Mammalia > Carnivora > Felidae > Herpailurus > Herpailurus yagouaroundi. Next base: position 2,429,529 of record NW_024412395.1, on the reverse strand, counting down.
GTCTCCACATGCTTGCTGAGTTAATGTTTGCCAGCATGTTGGAAGCATAGGGGTATTCCATCATGCTCCTAATTTGTGTTTTCCTGTTTTATTTGTGATGCATGCATTACTGGTTCAATACAAGTCTCTAAAAGATACTAGTGGTAATGAAAACAAAGAGAAATTGACTCAAGAATTACAAAACTAGAAGAAAGGAGGAAGGAGGAGTGGAGGGAATAAAGATGTAAAACTCTTTTTCATCTTACGCCGGATTAGTCAGTGGACACTGTCTAGAGCTAGAGTAATTTACTGAGCCCTATATGACAGAAATGTGAGAAAAACCAGAAGGTCTTTGAAAGTCACAATGGAAACTTCCTCTTCAACCTCCTTAGTTCTGCTTCTAAGCAACACAGAAGCTAGAGCCGTAAAGGGGCAGAATGGAGGGAAGATGGGTTTTAAGCAGGGGTTAGTTATATAATTCAATTTCTTTAACTTGGTGTCATACTTCTGTACAACTTCCCAAACAGTTCCTGTGGACTGGTTGTCCAAAACAATGGAAACTGTAAAATCTGCTAACATGCTGGCCATGACCCAGAATTGGAACACAAAGCAGCCTAAGGATGTCCTGTGAATAGCAGGTGGCAGGCTAAAGTGTCCCTTGGATGGGCAGGTTGGGCTCCACAGGGCACACAGGGGCTCCTGCCACCGTCCCTGGATGTACTACCTTTCCTTTGCTTAGTGACCTTTTCCCACTGTATTTCTCTGTAACAAAAGCATTCCAGAGTACCGTCAGGCCCCTTGGCTGACAACAGCCCCTGCAGACGCACCCACGGATGCACAGAAAATGTGGAAAAAACACAATAATAGTGAAAAACTGTAACACAGCTCTCTGAGTGTGGGATACATCAATAAGGACATGGAGACACTAGTGGTACAATCAGTGGCATGACATGAGTTCTACATATCAAACCTGTGTCCTTCAGACCGAGAAGCCGTGTTCTTTTCTTGTGCTCACAGGACACTTACAAAAACATTTCACTCGTTAGGCAACAGGCGAGGAAAATTTTCCAGTAACTGCCTCCTAATAGAAATTGTACAGGTCAGTACTTTGACCCAGCGCATTGAAAATGGAAAGTAATAAGAAAGTAAAAACAAAACAGAACAAAACAAACCCCATCCTTGAGAAAACTAAACAAACATAAAAATAGTGCAATCATTTCCTAAGTAACTTTTGAATCAAAGAGTAATTTGAAATTACAATTGCTAAATACTAAGAAAACAGCAATTTGAAAACCCTATATATCAAGACCTAGGATATCTGTCAAGGTTATAATGAAGAAATTCATGACCTTAAATGCCTTCAATGTTAGGCAGAAAAGAGAAATAAATAAAGTTTCCAGTTTAACTTAAAAAGAGAAGAATAAAGTAAACTTTAAAAAGACAGGACAAAGGAATTAATAGATAGGAACAGAAATTAGTGAATTAAAAACCCTGAGCCATAAATAAGTGCCAGAACTAATTCTTTGGGAAACTCTCAACAAAAGAGATAAATTGCTAGCTGGTCCTGCTGGCCCCCATGTGTTTTACAAGGATATACATGATGGATGGCATTGCAGGCAGTATGGCTCCCTGTAGGCAGACCCCAGGTTAATGTGAAGTCCGCACTCCCCCACACAGGAGCTCCTTTCCTCAAACACCCAGGAAACTCTCCTGGAATGCAAGTGAGTGGAGTGTGATCAACTCAGGGATATATTTGGATTTGGTCTAGTTAATAAAAAGGAGTCTGCAAGATTTTGGAAATCGAACTATAATTAGAAAACAAAACCTTTTACTGTATGTTTAATCTGATTCTCCTAAAGAAAGCATTGCATCTTTATGATGGAGAAGAAGGAGGAACCTAAAGCAGAGGGGACTAGGAAGGAGGAAGTATATCAGATGTGGATGAGATTGAAAGGGGTTAAGAAATTAATACAGCTCAATGGATGATTTCTCAAGTGAGTATAAATGATAAAAATTTACACCAAAATAGAGACAAAGACAGAACATAGTAACATCCATGGAAAAAGTAGAAAAGCGATCCACAAAATGGTAGATAAACAACTAGTTCAATGTTATACAAGATGGCAGAATGGAAAGTTCCAGGAGTTGGTCCTTCCAACAAAGCAATCATTGAACTAGCATGAATCGTCAGAATCAACTATTTTGGAACTCTGGAATAGAGTCAAATCCTTGTTGAATCCACGGAAGTGCTTGGTAAAGAAAGGGTCTGGTAAATTTTGGTGTTTGTGTAGCAACTACCTTTCCCCATTCCCTAGCTTCAAGGCATGTAGCCATAAGAAGATGGTCTGCCTTTCTGGGGTGCTTGCTGCTGCCAGAGAAGGCAATAAATTTTGCCCTCCAAAAATAGGGTTGTGTGTTTTGTTCTGTCTTGATGAGTAACTGAAGGGCCAACATAAATGCTGGCCATTGTTTCAACTCCTTTGGCTGAAGCAGCATTCTGGGTAGCATCTGTTGAAATAACTTAAAAAGACAGAACAACATCTTTTTTGTTTATTTGTTTCTTTTCTTATTGGACTCAGGTATTCAAGGAAGCCTCTATTAGGTGACTGTCTGACCGTGAGATAACAGAACAGAGACTTCACTGACCACACTCAACAAAGAATATAGATTTTGCAAAAATAGTTTAGAAATGTCAGTAAACAAATAGATGGCTTCATCCCCAGCAAACAAAAACAGCAATCCCTGGGGAGGTAGGAGAATCTGACTTCCAGATTTATACTATATTAAAATATTCAAAATGTCTAATTCTCAACAGGAAAAAAAAATTGTTAGAAACCATCCTTATGAAAGCTCAGACATTGAGCTTATGAGGCAAAGACTTTAACTATCTTATATATACTAAAAGAGTTGAAGAAAACCGTGGTCAAAAAATTAAAGGAATGAGAAGAATGTTGTATGAACAATTGGGGAATATCAATAAAGAGATAGAAATTACAAGTAGGAACCAAATAGAAACTCTGGAGCTGAAAAGTACAATTACTAGAGTAAACATTCCACTAGAGAATTTCCACAGATCTGAGTGGCAGAAGAAGGTATCAGTAAACTTAGAGACAGGTCAATTGAAATTACCCAGTCTGAGGAGCAGAAAGAAAAAAGACAATAAACAGAGCCTGAAGAACCAATAAGACATCACCAGACAGGCCAATATGCACATTATGGGAATCCCAGAAGAAGAAAGCAAGAGCAGGAGTGAGAGCAAGAGTGAGAGTGAGAGCGAGAGTGAGAGCATGAGAGAGAGACAGAAAGGGGCAAAATGATATTTGAGGAAATAATAGCTGAAAATTCCTCATATTTGAGGAAACACATAAATCTGCACATGCAAAAAATTTAAGGAAATTCAAGCAGGAGAAACTTAAAGAGAGCCACACTGAGACACATTATAATCAATCTGTCAAAAGGTAAAGGCAAAGAGAAAAGCATCAAGAGAGAAACAAGTTGTCAGGTATGAAGAATAATCAATAAGATTAACATCTATCTTCTTATCAGAAACTACAGTGACCAGAAGGCAGTGGGGTTATATAACTGAAAGAGAAAAACTGTTACCCAAGAATTCTATATCTGGTAAAATGATCCTTCAAAAATGAAAAAGCAAGACATTCTTAGATAAACGAAATATAATAAAGTTTGCTGCTAGTAGACCTGACCTCCAAGAAATGCTAAAAAAGAGTACTGCAGGTTGAAATGAAAGCACACAGAAGGTGACTCGAAGCTGTGTGAAGAAGTAAAAATTCCAGTAAACGTAACCAGATTGGTAAATACAAGAGTTAATACTGTTGCTTTTTTTTTTTTTGCTTTCAATATGGTTTAAAAGACAGGTGCATAAAACAATGAGTATAAATCTGTCTTAATAAGCACACAATGTATAAAGGTGTAATTTATGACAATATTAATGCAAAGGGTGATAGAGTAGGCTAGGATCAGAATTAAGATGTACTATTGAAAGTAAGCTGGTATCAATTAAAAATAGTGTTATAAATGTAGAATATTAACTTAATCTCCATGCTAGCCACTAAGAAAATAAATAAAAAGTATGTAAGAAGTAAATGAAGAGAGTCATGGAGTTACACTGGAAAAAAAACATCAAACACAAAAGGAGGTGAAATTGAGAAAAAAATTATATAAGACACAAACGTAGCAAAATGGCAGAAGTCCTTCACTATCATAATCACTTTAAGTGTAAATGGATTAAGCTCATCAATTAAAGGAGATTTGCAGAATAGATTAAAACACACACACACACACACACGCGCACACACACACACACAAAGTCCAATTGTATGCTGGTTACAATAGACTCCCTTTAAACTCAAAGACAAATAAGTTGAAAGTAAAAGGAAAGAAAAAGAGAGCTGGAGTGGCTATACTAATGTCAGACATCAACATATTTTAAGTAAAAAATTATTACAAAGAGACAAGGAAGAACATTAGATGGAAGAATTATAAACATGTACACAACAAACAACAAAGCCCTGAGTATATGAAGCAAATATTGACAAAATTGAAGAGAAAAACAGACAGCTCTATAATAATAATAGGAGACTTCAATACTTGACTTTCAATAATAGAACATCTAGACAGAAGATCAATAAGGAAACCAGAGGACTTAAATAATACCATAAGCCAACCAGACCTTTATATGAGACATATAAAGACTCTCCACCCAACAAAAGAATACACATTCTTCTCAAGTGCCTTTGAAACTCTCTCTAAGATAGACCACATTTGGGCCATAAAACAATTAATTATCAATACATATTAAAATATTGACATCATAGGAGTATAATGGAATGGAGCTAAAAATTGATAACAGAAGGAAAATTGGAAAAGAAGCACATTCATGGAAATTACACAACACACCCTTAAATAACCAATGTGTGAAAGAAGATATAACTAGAGAAATTATATAGCACTTTGAGATGAATGAAAACAGGAGTACAACACATCAAAACATATAGGATGCAGTTAAAGCAGTGCTCAGAGGGAAATTTATAGCTGTAAATGCATATTAAAGAAGAATAAAATTTTCAAATCACCAAGATAACTTTACTCCTTAAATAACTAGCAAAATAAAATCAAACTAACCAAAGCTAGCAGGAGAAAAGGAATAATAAAAGTTAGAGTGGAGATAAATGAAGGAGAGAGTAGAAGAACATTAGAAAAGATCAAAGCCAAAGGTTGGTTCATTGAAAAGATCAACAAAATTGGCAGACCTTTAGTGAGACTGACTGAGAACAAAGAAGACATAAATAACTAAAATCATAAATTAAAGGGGGGACATTATACCAACCATACATAAACTAAAAGGATTATAAGGGAATACCATAAATAATTATACCCTAACATCGTCATCATCATCACTGTCATCATCATCATCATAATTGTCCTAGGTAATCTAGATGAAAGGGACTCATTTTTTTAGAAACACACAAATTGTCAAAACTGACTAAAGATGAAATATAAAATCTTACCAGGCTTATAATGAGTAAAGAAATTGAATCAATAATAAAAAACCTCTCAACAAAGAAAAGTCCATGATCAGATACCTTCAGTGGTGAATTTTACTAAGTATTTTTTAAAAAAAATTCACACTGCTTCTGGGGCACCTGGGTTGGCTCCATTGGTTAAGTGCCCAACTCTTGATTTTGGCTCAGGTCATGATCTCATGGTTTGTGGGATGGAGCCCTGTGTCAAGCTCTGAGCTGACAGTGCAGAGCCTCCTTGGGATTCTCTCTGTTCATTCTCTCTTTCTCTCTTTCTCTCAAAATAAATAAATAAATATTTAAAAAGTTAATAAGTTAACACAACTTCTACTCAAACTCAAAAATTAGAAAAACAGAAAACACTTCTGAATTAGTCAGATCCAGCTGCCATAATATGATGCCACGGATTTGGTGGCTTATATAATAGCTATTTATTTTGCCACAGTTCTACAAGCTAGAAATGCAAGATTAAAACACCAGAAGCCATGATTTCTGGTAAGACCTTTATTCTTGGTTTGTAGACAGCTGCCTTCCTGTGTCCTCATGTGGGCTTTCCTCTCTCTGGTGTCTCCTCCTCTTCTTATAAGGACACCAGTCCTATTGGATTAGGGCCCCATCCTTATGACCTCATATAAACTTAATCATATTCTTAAAGTCCCTATATCCAAATACAGTTACATTAGGGGTTAAGTCTTCAACATATGAATTTGGGGGGGGGGAGGGACACAATTCAATCCTTAACAACTTTCTAACATATTCTATAAGGCCCTGATACCAAAGCTAGACAAAAATACCACAAGAAAACTATAGACCTATATGTCTTATGAGTGTAGACACAAACTTTCCCTGCCAAAATACAAGAAAACAAAATCCAACAGTACATTAAAAGGATTATCTATCAGACCAAGTGAGATTTATCCCCAGAATGCAGTGGCGACTCAACATAAGAAAATCAATCAATGTAATATACTACATTAATAGAATGAAGAGAAAAAAAACCCCACATGCATCTCAATAGATGCAAAAAAGGCACTTGAAAAAATTCGAAACCTTTCATGATAAAAACACTCAACAAAGTAGGGATAGAAGGGAATTTCCTTCACATGATAAAAGGCATTTGTGAAAAACCCACAGTCAACATCATACCCAATGATGAAAGATGGAAAGCTTTTCCTCTAAGATTAGGAGCAGGATAAGAATGTCTGCTTTTGCCAATTCTATTCAACACTGTACTGCAAGTCCTAGCCAGAGCATTTAAACAAGACAAAGAAATAAAAGGCATCCAAATTGCAAAAGAGAAAAGTATCTCTATTTGCAGATGACATAATTTTATATATTGAAAATACCAAAGAATCTACAAAATAACTACTAGAGTTCTAAATTCTGCAGTTACTGGGTACAAGATCAACACACAAAAATCAGTTGTGATTTTACATACCAGCCATGAACAATTTGAAAAGAAATTAAGAGAAAAGTTCCATTTACAATAGCATCCAAAAGAATAAAATACCTAAGAATAAATTTAACCAAGGAGGTAGAAAGACTCGCACACTTGTACAATGAAACTATAAAACATTGCTTAAAGAAATTTAAGAGGGTCTCATTAAATGGGAAGACATCCATATCCAAGGATTGGAAGACAATATTACTAAGCTGGCAATAGTCCCCAAAGCCATCTACAGATTGAGTGCAATCCCTGTCAAAATTCCAGTAACTTTTTTTTGCACAAATGGAAAAGTCAATCCTCAAATTCATATGTAATTACCATTAGCTAAAAACAAAAACAAAAACAAAACGTTGAAAAAGAAAAATAAAGTGGGAGGTCTGACACTTCCTGATTTCAAAGCTCACTATAAAACTACAGTAGTCAAAACAGTGCAAAGATCATGCTGTTGTCTAGACACTAAGTGAAAGAGACCTTGTGTCTCCTCCCTCTTTCACTGCTATTATGGGAATCCCCATCCCACACCCTCTGCTGATCCACTGGCTGGAGAGTGCCCTGCTGGGAGGATTCCTTTGTGGGTGCCTCCCTGCCCAGGGGGTAGCTCTTTTGGGCTCACTCTCCCATGCTCAGCCACTGCTTCTCAAAGTTGCACTGGGCCAGGGCAGCTTCTGAGATGAGGTTCAGGTTGAACCTCTGGGCTCTCACCACTGGCATTGAGTCCAGGTCACTAGTAGAGATGGGTCTTTCCCCAGGGTAATGTAGTTCAGGGGCCAAGAAAGTGACCCTCATTTCACATCTCAGGAGGCAGAGGTAGGTGTCTCTTCCACCCTCTCCCAAAGGCCTGGGTCTGTGTGCTGATTGATCCATCATCAACCTGCAAATCAGAGGTTCCAAAGAGTCCCAAAGTGTCTGCTATGCCTTCCTGTCCCACTGCTCTGTACTGCAAAATAGTGATGCTACTTTGAGGGGGAGAAAAACCAGCTTCTACAGATGAAGACAAACACAGAAGCAAAACACTGTGAGTATGTATTTCTGTCCATCTATATACTTAGGAAAACACTGAAATACTGTGAAGTAGGATTATGTACACTTTTTTTCTGTGGGTTTTTTTGTTTTTGTTTTTGTTGTGTTTCCTACATTTTCTGATTTTTCAAAATTGAGACTTATCCTTTTGGTAAAGGAAAGATATCTTATAAAAATGTCAAGACAGTCTTCCTTTGATGGCACTCAGCATGGGGCTGGTGTAGGCCAAGGGTCTGCTGATGCATTTTAGATTAAATCTGTGAATCACTGAAGGATGACTCCAAGGCTTGGGCCACTGAACAAAGAGGGACCTTACCAAAGGAAAGAGAAACCCCAGAGGAATCCTGTCCCTTCAAGGCCTCCCCCGCGGGCCCCCACCCATCCCAGATGTCCAAGCAGACATGAGAAGCAGACACAGTGGAGTCCCAGGGAAGAAGGAGCAGCCCCACTTCTCAGTGAGAAGCCCTGGAAATACCCAGAAGTGCCCAAGCTCTGCTTTCTCCAGTGGGGTCAGATGGTCCTCAGGGCCTGAGTTATGGCAGGTGGGCCTGAGTGTGCTCCTTTACTCTGGGCTCTCTTCTCCAACCAACCTCCCTCTTACCTGCCCTGGGGTCCTCCAGAGCACACCAAGCCTTTGCCCATGCTGGTTTCTCCTCTGGGAGCACGTTTTCCCCCTAAAGTCACTTGGGTCATGCTTTTATGCCCTCAAGTGCCTTCTCACTCTAATCTTCTCTAAGAAAACACTCAAGGTCACTCCATCTGAAATAGCACCTTCCCAGGGTGTGTGTCACATTGGCCTGCTGATTTTGCTCCTTGTCTGTGGGTCCCATGAAGGCAGACCTCCTCTGCCCTGATGCTTGCTGAATCCTGCTGGGTGCTCATGGTGCTAGATGAGGAAAGGCCCACCTGTGCCTCAGACATTGTGTCCCATGGGGATGGTCACTCGGTCCCACCTTTCATGGGACTCTCACAATACCCATGCCAGCCTCTACTTCTAGGACCCATGCACACACACCTACAGGGCCTCCCAGGCCTTCTGTGACTGGCCTCTGTCCCTGTTGCTCCAATAACATTGCTCTGACCATACCTAGCATCCCCAGGATCCCCTGGGGATTCCTTGCCCTCACACTAGTAGTTTTTCCTTCCTTTGCTCATATCACAAACCCTTACTCAGGCTTCAAGGCCAGGCCTAAATGTCTCCAGCCTGGGAAGACTTCCCAGCCTGCTCAGCCAGCTATCCATCCTGCTGGGAGCTCTCTGAGCACCTGGTGCCCACCTGCACGGAGACTCCATAAGCTGAACTGTTGGCCTCTGACTGGCAGGGGATCTTTGGGATCCCTTACCCTGGGCAGGGCCTGGCTCAGAGAAGGCAGGCCACTGGTGCTCAAGCAGTGAGTGCCTTTGCACAGTGAATCTGTTCATGGGCATTCCTGCTAATCCCTCGCCCTTCTCCTCCTCTCTCTCTTGTTCCCTTTTGTTCATTGCCTCTCCTATTTGCCCAGAGCCAATCTAACTTATGAAAAACAAGCTGTCATCTTAGTGTTTTTTATACCTCGTTCCTCCAACAGCTGCTGTGTTTCCAGATGTTCATTACTGCTGTATTAGCAGAAGTTGTTAATGATACTCAGGCTGACAGAATACAAATTGATTTTCTAAAGTTATGCTGATTGCTTAGGCATGTTTCTTGCACCAGCTAAGCAAAATGGGGGTAGGGTGGGGAGGAAGAGCCATGCCATGTAGCACATATGGTCTTTGATCCACATGTGAACCAAACGTGACTGGAGAAGGTGCGGATAAGGACGGGTTTCCAGGGAAGTTTTAACCAGACTAAACCCAAAGGGTGATAGTGCCTGAAAGCAATGAACCCTGAGATGCTTTGTGTTTTCTGGCTTCTGCTGTGGGCAAAGAGGGGCCTTGTGGAGGGCAGGAGTGTGGACCCTGCAGTCACACAAGCTTGGTTGAGATCCCAGCATTGCCATATATTTGGGACATGTGATTTGGGGGAAATTGTTAATCCCTAAACATCCTTATCTGCAAAATTCAGACAGTGTGGGTATGTTAGTGATCATCAAACAAGACAGAGCATGCAAAAGTGGAATGGCCTCCTTGACAGCTTGGTAGAGATAGGGAGGTATGATTAACTGTTAGTGAGCTACTAGAGTGTTCAGCAGTCTTCACTGGTAGGAAGAGCAGAAACTGCCTGAATGATTGAAGAACCTGGAGCTGGTTCTGCTTCCAGACACCAGGGGAGAGAAAGAGCTGGAGAATCCAAGCCAGAGCACTGTTGTTTCTGTTGCTGCCATGTGGTGTCACTGTTGCACACGAGCCCTGCACAGCCTGGTGGACGCTGGTATGGTGGGGGCCTCGTTCCAGGTCTCTGAGAAGGCTGCATTGTGCCTCACCCTGGGGCTGCAGAGCTGTGATGCTATTCCTTTCCCTTCAAGAAGTTCCCTGGGATCCTGTGCTGGAGACTGTGTGACACAGAAAACTAAAGATCCTCTTACAGTCTTTCCTGGGGCATGGGTGCCTCAGTGATGTCACAACTGGAGAGAGACCATTCCTGTGATTTCCCCAGAAACAAAAGTGGACTTTGAGGTGACTCATCGTTTATCTACTCCTAGATACAGAAGGAGCTGTCTTGGTTTTTAAATTCCAGTTCAGCAGCAGCACCTCACATGTGTAGGTCATGAAGCTCAAGTGATTTGTTCATGCTACTCTATCAACTAACAGGAGTGAACTCCCTTTTCTTTCCACCCAGGTGAGCCAGCAGGTCACAGGTTGTGTCAGAGGCTCTGGCAAGGCGTCTTGGTAACCAGGATATTTATCTATCAATCATTCTGAAGCCCTGACTCCACTGGGAGCTGTGGGGGTAGCAGATGGAACAGATCAGACCTGGACAAGATGACTCTTTCCCCTTTCCTCAGAGCCTGCCCCAGTAGGTCCAAATGTAAATGGTCCTGGAGCTGAGTGTGTGGGTCTGCTGTCTGGATGCAATGCTCAGAGCACTTTTTTTTGAGTTCCCAAACAGAGGGCTCCCTGTGACCTGGCATGGAGAAACTCAAGCTGATGTGGGCGGGGCCCTGACATGCTTCTTGAACAGTTACTAGGAAGGTGAGATGATGGTCCCAGAACTGAGACCACAGCCAGAGCCTCAGCCCTGCCACAGGTAAGCTGGAGGGTCTGGGGCACGTCACTGTCCCTGCTCAGGGCTGTGTCTTCCTGACCACTAAGTGCCTGGGAGTGCTGGAATGTTGGAGGGGAAGGCCCTCAGAGATCCTTCCAGCCAATCTCTTCCTGCCCTGAGCACTCTCTACCACACCCCTAAGGTGGACACCAAAGGCTCAAAGTAATTTCCTTTCTCATGAGCTGTGATGAAAGGAAGGGATGGAAATAAGAATTTCACCAAGCTTTAAGGGATGAACAAACAAGAGGAGGGCATTCCAATGAGGCAATGTTTTGGACCACTGAACGGAGAAGTGCCTTGAGGTAACAGGCTCCAGGATGGCTGTTTGTCATGTGGAGAAGGGTCTGTACACTTGTTCAGGTCTCAGGAGCACATCTACTGTGCTGGGTGCAGTAGGCTGCTTGCCAGCGGAAACAGGGATCTCAGAGTTTCCCTCAAGTTGCCACACCTTATGGGTGCATTATTCAATTCATTCATTTGTTCATGCATTGCTGAAAGCCCTGTGACTGGTGTGGGGTAGGGTCTATAGCAGGAGGAACCCACATCTCATGCAGTGAGGGGTTTGGATGAGGCTGGGACCCTTGGGGGTGGGGACAGGGCCCAAAATGCTGGGTGAGAGGAAGAGACAATGACTGTGTGAAGCTTGGCCATGGTGTGTAATGGCTGTACTGGGCATGGAGGCCAGAAATGTAGTCAGCTGGTTTGCAGCAATAAGTTTGGTTAGAGAAGGAGGGAGAGGAGACAAGAGGTAGGGAGCAGGGAGGGAGGAAGAAGGGAGGGGGTCCCTGCTTCCTGGAAGCTCTCTGCCCACCTTTTGTTGGGTTAACCCTTCCAATGTCAAGTTAAATGTCCCCTCCTTAGGTAAGTTCTCCCTGTCTCCCAGTCCCAGATTGAGTCAGGTCCCTGATTATAAGTGTCAGCCCCACACGTGTTTTAGCACAATTCATATTAAATAGTGATTTGTATGATTATATGTTTGTCCTCTGCTATCTGTCCAGGCACCTAGTATGGGGTCTTGACCACATATGATTAAATGATGTTTACTGAATATTTCATTTGCCCCTGGGTGGAGAATTGGAGTTCTGTCTGTCTGAGAAGGTGTTGGCAAGGGACCTGAATTTCTCTTGCAGGTTGTCACTTAGTGAACCATTAAAGTCATTTCCCTTTTGGTCTCAGGGTTTTTGTTTTGTTTTGTTTGGATTTGTTTTGTTTTGTTTTGTTTTTAGGAAACAGAACAAATTATTAATAAACTATCTCTGAGTTTCCTTCCAGCTCTGAACTGCTGTGCATCACAGAAAAGTGAACTTTGTAAGAGTTGGCAAAGCCTCCTTGGCCCTGGCTGGGCTGCCTCTTCTTTTGTCTCTCTGTTCTGTCTGCTTCCCTCTTCCAGTCTCTATAGGACCCGGCTTTGCTGGAAAACACCTGTGGTTTCATGGGAACATCTGTCAGCCTCTGCACACTTGTGACAAGTTTTCAGTTGAGCTGATCTTGAGATGTCAGATTGCTTCCTGATTTGTGTGCCCAATTTCCTCTTCATGTGACTGCCCCTAGACCTTCCAGTTCTTCATTCTGGATGCAATGACCATTGGGGGAAGAATGTGGTTGAGAAGGCCAGTGGCTGGGTGATCACACTGTTCACAGACATGCTCCCTAGTCTCCAGCCATTACGGGAGATTAACAATGTGGTGCTAGAAGTTGGAAAGAGAGGTCTCTTGATCATGCACCATGCACATGACAGATTGTTGGGCTTCCTGAAAACAGAGTGGGTGATCTCCATTGACATTGCCCGATTGTGCAGATTGTTCTATTTGTCTATGTGGAATGCTCGGCCTCACTGATGCTCGCAGGGCTATTCTTTTCTTGCAGCTGTTGTCTTGGCAAAGTGCTACGTGAGAGAGATGACCACGGGGAGAAGGGGGCATCCTCTCACCATCATACTGGCCGCACCCAGTCAGGAGAGAACAGCTCCCTTATGTGTTTGCACCTGGGTAGATACGCCTTGGGGAGTCCAGCCCATCATCTTACCTCTGTCTGCAGGGCCCTAAAATAGCACAAGGAAAAGTTGGTGTGGCCCTGTGCAGAGGCTGGCTGTGCTTTTAGACGTGTCTGGTGCTGGCTTGAGTACAGAGTGGGCCAATTAATTCCCATGTTGTCTGGACACCTGTTGGGGAGGGACACACCCTATCTCACAAAGCTCCCTAGGCCACACCAGCTGGAGGGGGTGCCAGGAAGAAAGGATGACATACATGGTACAAGTCTTGCTTGCTACCTAGCCCAGTGTCCCTTCTCCTGGCTGCTCCGCAGTGGGTCCTGGCTCCTGGAAGGGGCTCTGAATGAGCTCTCATGGCACATGCTTATCTCCAAGATGTACCCTCTGCCAGGGTGGAAAGGCACTGGTCATATGAGGGAAGGGCACAAACATTCATAGGGATCTGTTTTGGGTTGGGCAGCAGATATACATTATCAAAGTGCAGCGGGTCCCTACATTTAAAAAGAGGCAGGGTGGGGTCCTCTGTGTTCTCTGGCCTAGAGAGCTGGACTGGACCACAGATAGGATCTCAGGGTGCCTCCACTTTTTCCCCTTAAAGCCCAGGCAACTCCATCCTGCACCCCATCTGCCTTCCTCTCAGCCTTCCGGGGCCAAGGCCACCTCAACTTCCCAGGTTCCCATCCAGGTAGGAGGGAGGGGTTTTATTACTGCTGCCCTCCATCCCCTGGAGGCTGTGCCAGGAGAGGTGGTAGGGGCACTGGGCACCCCAACCTTGGCATGCTTGTCCCCTCCTCTCATCCTGGGGTCTCTGCTGTGGCTCTGGGTGTCCCCACTGTTTCCTCTATGGAGTGCATAAGAGCATGGACTTTGGGTGGAGTTTAATCCTTCACTTAGAAGCTATTGCTTTTAGCTAAGTTTCTCAAGCTCTTTTTTTCTTCTTCTTATTTTAATCTGAAAAATGGAGATACTAATGGTATTTGAATTTTAGGGTGCTCTGAGTAGTAAGTGAGGTTAGGACTCAGTGCAGCTGGAAACCTATGAGCCGCTGTCACCACAAAGCTCCTTGCCAAGGCCCTCTTCTCTCGGGAGGCTGGAATCCAGGAAAGGACTGAGCAGCCATTGGAATGGGGTCCTGAGAGAGGTGGAAAGTACCTTCACTGTGCTGTGGCCCAGAGCCCCAGTTCTTCCGTAAAATAATGTTCTCTGGTTAAGAGAGTAGATTGCAGGGGCACCTCGGTGGCTCAGTCAGCTAAGCAGCCGACTAAGTGATTTCCACTCAGGTCATGATCTCCAGGTTGGTGAGATGCAGCCCTGCGTCAGCTCTGGTGCTGACAGTGCAGAGCCTGCTTGGGATTCTCTCTCTTCCCCTCTCTCTCGTCCTCCTGTGTGTGCTCTCTTTCTCTCTCTCAAAATAAATACACATTAAAAAAAGAGAGGAAAGTGGTTTGCAAACTGTTTCTGAAACTATTTTTCAAATTATGCCCATAAGGATGCCACAGAGACTGCCTTGGGAGGCAAAAGGGAGGCTGTGGGCTCTGTACCCTGGCCCCAGAGGGGTCTGCTTTGCTCTGTAAACACTTTTAAATACTGGGTTCCACACCAGATTTCATTAAAATATGGGACACACTGTTAAAAAAAAGTTTGAATATTCCATAATGAATATTTTTAGAAGTTTGGACACCACTGTATTAAAATGGCATCGTCATCATCATCATCATCACCACCACCACCATTTAAAAAATAAAATCCTATAGAATGCTGACACAGGACGGGCATAAAAACATGCCCTACCCCCCGCAGCCCCAAGAATAATCAGCAAGTCCTCACAAACTGTGTTTTCATCAAAGCCCAAAGGGACTGCAGATGAGGAAACTGAGGCTGAGCCTCTGGAAAGTGCCCACCAGCAGAACTCAGCTCTGTGGCGCCCCTCTCCGCCCCACTCCATGCCTTCCTCCGGCCTGGAGTCCTTCAACCACACCTACCAGTTTATAGATCAGCGGATGCTCAAGCACGCTCACGTGGACATACACCTCCTCCTCTCACCCTCCCTGGTTTCCCTGAATCCTGTCACCTAGAGCAGGGAGAATGCACATCAGCTCTGAGACAGTGTCCCTGGTGTTCAAGCCCCTCCCGTAACCAGAATGTCTTCTGGCTGAAAGGGGGAGAATTTCAGGCAGACAAAGCACGCTGCAATTTTGTGTGCTGTGTCCATGCCTGCCATTATGGAATGACTTCATCGTGTGGTGCTGAATGAGGGTTGCTTCAGAGGTTTTGGAGCACTGGGCAGTCAGCTGCTAAGCATGCAAAAAGCCTGAGCTGTGGGTCAGGGAAGGCACCCAGCTCCAGAGCAGACAGAGCAGAGTTCTCAGCACCAGCCAGCCCATGACTTGGGTGAATCTCAGCAGCTCAGTTCTGCCCAGGCCTGGAGCCCTGGGCAGGATTCCTTGGGAAGAGTGACAGAAACTGTGTGGCCAACTCAAAGAAAAGGGAAAGTTTTCAAAGGCTTTGCAGCAGCCACCAGAGCTGATGGATGATTTGAGTTGAGCCAGGACAGGAGCAGGAGTCCCAGGACAGTCCCCTCCTGGGGACCTGGCAAGATGAGTGACCTGCCAGCCTATGCTGGGCTCTGTGTGCCTGCACTGATTCGTGTCCCAGAGACAGTGTTTGAGGCTCCTTCCCATCTGGGGGAGGATGGGCTCTTTAGCTGCTCTTCCACCAAGACTGGATGTAGTGAGGAATGGGTTACCCAAGAGACATTGGGGTCCTGCCACCTGGAGGAGAGGAGTGGACATGGGCAGGCCCTAACCAGTCCACTCCTATGTGGTCTTCACTTCCAGTAATCAGTCGTGCACACAGCTGCTTAATCAATCGTCCTTAATTGCTACTTGCATCTTGATATTCTCCTTAAACATATCTTTGGAGGGATGTGGAGGGGCCAGATGTCCTTGGGGAGGACTTGAAAACTGCTCATTACTCTCAGCTGCTCATACTTGTCCACTTCCTCTTCCTCGTCCACTCCTCCTTGCCTGTCTCCACCCTGAACCCCCTTGGCACAGCTGGTGGCCCCTGCCTCACCCGCTCTCCATCACAGTCCAGTTCAGAGCAGATGGCTTTGGGGAGTGTCCGGGATTTTACTCTGTCCAGACCTGAGCCCCATGTCTGAGAGCCCCCATGATGGAGTTACCAGTGGACTGGGCCATTTTATCTTTTCTCCTGGGTTTGCTTTTTCTCTTTGATTTTGAGTTGCAACCTTGCTAGCTCCATGTCTTCCAAATTCTAAGTCCACTCCTTTGAGGCCATCAACTTCTGGGACAGGAACCACATCTTAGTGACAGAGAGGAGACTTTCTGTCACTGGCCTATCACCAGTGCCAGGAGGAGGTCCTGTAATTGTGTTAAAGTGTAAATCTGTGCAATGAGGATGCTGCAGAACATGAAGTGCCATCATATGATGAAAAATCAGGCAGCCGTTACATTAACATATATGAAGAAATTTTAATGACATGGATTAAGGCCATGGAATGTTAAATGAGAGAAGTAGGACCTTACATACAATACACACACAGAAGACTTGAAAAACAAACAAACATATGGGCCAAAATATTAATACTGGTTGTTTTTGAATGGAGGAATTTTGTGTGATTTATATTTTCTTCATACTTTTCTGTGTTCTCAAATTTCCTCTGAGAATTATATATTATTTCCATTTTAATGCTTCCATTGTTTTTATAATGAGAACAAAAGTCTTTAAAAACTATTGAAAAGTAACAGAATCATTTGTATTCTGAGGTGATGCTGCCCAGCTTGATGGAACATGGATGTGATTCAATTTCTCTCCCTTTAGACAAATGTTTTATTATTTCATGAGAAGGTAAAGGGAGTTGTAATTTAAACCAACATCAACATACATTTCCCCTCCTGACAATTGTATTCTATCAGAGAAACAAAGTAAAGCCAAGTGGATTTGTCAGAGTACCTCCTGGAGATGCCCTTTGCCTTCATTCAAAGAATGTCCTGAATGCAGATAAAATATGCACTCCTTCCCATGTCCTGGGAAGCTAATCTGATTCTGGCACTGTAATTAGACACACGTGTGAAAATCTGGTCTCAGCTGTGGTTTTAGGAAGTCATTTAACCTTTGTCATCTGCAAAATGGGAATGATATCTTCCTGGTCAGGTTGTCCTGACCATAATGATCTTATATGTGGCATGCTTCATCTGGTCCTGGCACAAGGTAGGGGCTCAATCAACTATGATGCATTTTTTGGTGTGTGTGATTACCTTTAGGCAAGCTCCAAAGGCACAGAGCTCACCAGGACCTTCATTGTTCCTCCTGGTCTTGTGGGGCTTCCCCTATAGGACAGTTCCCACAGCATGGGGAGGAGTCACCCAGATACTCCTAGTCCTAAATGTCACAAGAAGGTTTGAAGATTCCTGATAAGGGACCGAGGGAGGGAAGTCAGAGTGAGGGAAAAGGAAGGGTAGAAAAGAGACATAGGCGTGAAAAAGGAAAAAAAAAAGGCGATTGCATAACTATAAAAGGTAGTATAAATGCATGCTTTTCTCTTTTTTTAACTGATTTAGAAAGCAATTCTATAAAATAGTATGTTTATAATGTATTATAGAGTGTGTAACATATAGAAAAATATATATTGCCAAGAACAGCACAAAGGAAGTGGGTGGAAGCAAAGATGCACTGGGCTAAGGAAATGACTACAGATAGTAAAGTAATAATTATCACAATGTACTGTTGGGTCTATAACATTAATAGATATAATATATATGACAATAATACCACAAAAAAGAGGGAAAGCGAACAGAGCTACATAGGAGTATCATTTCTATATATCATTGGAATTAAACTAGTATGAATCTGAAGCTGATTCTGATAATTTAAAATACACACAGTAAACCTTACAGCAATCACTAAAAAGAAAAAAAAAGAAAAAGTGAAAAAATTATCAAAGAAATTAAATGTTACATCAGAAAATGCTCTTTAATACAAAAGAAAGCAGTAGACAAGGAACAGAGGAACAGAAGACACTTGAGACATATAGAAAACAAAAAGTAAAATAGCAGATGTCAATCCAGGTATATCAATAATAACACTAAATGTGAGTGCATTAAACAGCCCAATCAAAATGCAGAAATTTTCAGATGGATAAGAAAACATGATCAGTCATATGCTGTCTACAGGGGACACACTTTAAATACACAAATAGACTGAAAGTAAAAGGATGGAAAGAGATATATTATGCAAACAGAAACCACAAGAAAGCTAGAACGGCTATATTGATATCAGACAAAATAGACTTTACAACAAAAAATTTTTTTACTAGAGACAAAGAGGGACACTTTATGATAAAAGGGACAGTCCATTAGAATGGTATACAATTATAAATACATATGCACCTAATAAAAGAGGATCAAAACACAGGTGGCAAAAAGTGACAGAAATGAAGAAAGAAATTCAATAACAATAGACACTTCAATTATCCACTTTCAATAGTGGGTTGAACTAGTCTTAAGATTAACAAGGAAATAGAAAACTTGAACAACACTGTAAACCAAGTAGACTTAACAGAGCCAACAATAAAATACATATTCTTTTTAAGTACACAGGAAACCTTCTTTGGCATAGACCACAGGCCATAAACAAACATCAATACACTTAAAAGGATAGATATAATATAAAGTGTGGTCTCCAATTACACTGGAACAAAATTAGAGATCAATATCAGGGAAAAAAAAAAACTTGAGAAAATAACAACACAGTCCTAAAGAACCAGTGGATAAGAGAGGGAATCAAAAGGGAAATTAGAAAATACTTTAAGATGAGTGAAAATGAAGATACAACATATCAAAATTTATAAGATGCAGCAAAAGTTGTCCTTAGAGGAAAATATATAGCTGTAAATGCTTATATTAAGAAAGAAGAGGGGCACCTGGGTGGCTCAGTTGGTTGAGCATCTGACTTCAGCTCAGTTCATGATCTCATGGTTGTGAGTTCAAGCTCCATGTCAGGCTCTCTGCTGTCAGTGCAGACCCTGCTTCAGATGATCTATCCCACTTTCTCTCTGCCCCTCCCCCCCCAAAAAAATAAATGAACATTTTTTAAAAAAGAAAGACTTCAAATCAATAGCCTAAACTTCCACTGAAAAAAGAAGAGCAATCTAACATAAAGCAAAAGAAGGAAATAATAAAGATTAGAGGAGAAATTAATGAAATAGAGAATTGAAAAACAACAAAAATTCAGTGAGTCCAAAAGCTGGTTCTTTAAACAGATCAACAAAATTGATAATCTTTTAGCTAGCCTAATCATGCGAAAAAGAGAGAAGATAATAACTAGAATCAGAAATTAAAGAGTGGATGTTCACAAGACTACCTACAGAGAAAAGCTAAGGTTCATGTGACTTCACTAGGGAATGCTGTCAAACTGAAAAAATTAATACCAATCTTTCACAAACTCTTCCAAAAAATAGAAGAGAGGGAAACAATTATGAACTCATTTTGAGGCCACCATTACTCTGACACCAAAACCAGAGAGAGATGTTCTAAGAAAACTAAAGATCAATATCTCTTATGAACTTGGAGGCAAATATCCTCAACAGAACACTAGCAAACTGAATCTAACAACATGTAAAAGAATATATACCAGGTCAAGTGGGATTTATCCCAGGAAGGCAAGGTTGGTTAAACATAAGAAAATCAATTACTGTAATAGGTCATACCAGTAGAGTAAAAAATAAAAACCACATAATCACCTCAATAGATATAGAAAAAAACATTTGACAAAATCCAACAGTCTTTCATCATAAAAACACTCAACAAATTAGGAATAAAATAGAAGTTCCTCAACCTGATAAAGAGAATTTATGAAAACTCCACAGCTAATATCACACTTAATGGTTAAAGACTAGATGCTTTGTTCTTTTTTTAAATTTTTTATGTTTATTTATTTTGAGAGAGAGAGAGAATGAGCATGAGCAGGGGAAGGACAGAGAGAGAGGGAGGCACAGAATCTGAAGCAAGGTCCAGGCCCTGTGCTGACAGCTCAGCACAGAGCCAGATGTGGGGCTCCAACTCACCAACTGTGAGACCATGAGCTAAGCTGAAGTTGGACACTAACCGACTGAGCCACCGAGGTGTCCCAACTTTGTCCTTAAGATCAGGGGCATGATAAGGAAGTCTGCACTTGCCAATTCTGCTCAACATTGTACTGGAGGTTCTATCCAGGGCAATTGGACAAGGAAAAAAAAATCCAGGTTTGAAAAGAAGAAACAAAAGTATCTCTCTTCAGAGATAGCATGACTTTGTATATAGAAAATACTAAAAAATTTAGGATGTCCAACTTAAAAACTCTAAGAACTAATAAATGAGCTTAACAAGGTTTTAGAACACAAGGTCAAAATAAAAAATCAATTGTTTTTCTTTATGATTGCAATGAACAATCCAAAAATGAAATTAAGAAATAAATTTCATTTACACTTTCATTTACAATGATTTACAATCATTTCAATTACAAGATAAATAACACACTTAGAAATAAATTTAATAAAATAAGTGCAAAACTTATACTCTTAAAACTAAAACATTGAAAGAAATGAAAGGAGATTTAAATAAACAGAAAACATCTCATGTTTATGGTTCAGAAGACTTAATACTGGTAAGATGGCAATACTTCTTCAATTGATCTACAGGTACAATACAATCCCTGCCAGAACACCAGCTGTTTTCCTTTCCTTTCCTTTCCTTTCCTTTCCTTTCCTTTCCTTTCCTTTCCTT